>NW_027665663.1:0-97500 GCF_963924005.1 Protomyctophum bolini | reverse complement strand
CCAGTCTGCGTTTTTGTTTCCATATAGTCCTCGTTGTTGCTCCTCTTCGAGTGTTCAGGTTTTCATTAAAGATGTCCTTCATTTTAGGGTCCTTAATTATGTATCCTTTAATATAGACCATAACTTCATCCAGCGAAATATTCCCTTGCACACAAACACACTCTGGTGTGGTATGGAATATAGTAGCAATGCTCGGTCCACAATAACACCCTTGATCTGCAGCTGGGTGTCTGTAATCACAGACAATGGAACCCAGAGCCCGGGCAGAGGCCTTTTTGGGGCGGTTCTGGACAACCGTGGGTCCGACCGACTCGACACCAGGCACTGCACTCCCTGTGGTGGTGTGGGACGAAGCCGTATTTAGGCAGGCCCAAATATGGAGTCTGGCCCAGGCAGAAGCATTTTGTGGCAATATGGAGTCTGGCCCGGTCAGAGGCCTTTTGTGGCGGTTCTGGACAACTGTGGGTCCGACCGACTCGACACCGGGCACTGCACTCCCTGTGGGGGTGTGGAACACGCGTGTCGAATTTTGAAGTAAGTGGGACGAACGGTTCTCGAGTTCCGTGGATTACAGACGTACAGACACACAGGGACTACTTGGTGCATTCATAGTTGGATGATGTCACCGCTACTCAGTTGTACTGCATTTATTGGGAAATGCCAGGACACTAAATCAACCGGACAATAATCTAATACTCAGCTGTGATTTAAGCTCATTTGGCATCATGATGTCATGTCACCGGCGCTGCTCAGTTGTACTGTATTGGGAAATGCCAGAACGCTAAATCAACTGGACAATAATCTAATACTGTCTAATGCTGTACTTAAGCTCTTTTGGGGTCAATCAATGGAACACCACTCTTCCTATGCCACTGAATGTGGAACGCCCTACCAACAGCCGTTAAGAAATGTGAATCCCTAGACTCCTTCAAAACCTCTCAAAGAGACTGCAATTCTAAACTGGCCCCTGTAAAAGTGTTTAAGTACCCCCCCCCCCCCATACTGTACATGTTTTCCCTTCATTTCTAACAGTGTATATGATGATTTCCTTTTATATGTTTGCATAGAAGTGTATGCCTTTTAAATGTTGCCTGTATGCCTATAAACTGTTCAATCAATCAAACTCTCCATGTTCTAGGTCCAGGCCTCTACTGTGCTGGAGGACAGTGAGGCTTTGTTTGCTGAATTGTCCCTCCGTCTGGAAAAGACCAAGGCAGAGGTCAGACACACATACGCACACACGCAGCATAGTGATACTGATAATTATACCTAGATGGAGCGTAAATGATAATAACGTTATATACATGCAATAGGTATTGTAAGTGATTTTTCATTTTTGTCAAACTGATCATAATAGCTCAATATTCTGTAATCATTGCAATATTCTGTAACCATTGCTATAGTGTTTGTTGAGCAACCAGGGTCTCTACAGCTCTTTACTACATTTTATTTTATTTTATTTTATTTTATTTTATTTTATTTTATTTTATTTTATTTTATTTTATTTTATTTTATTTTATTTTATTTTATTTTATTTTATTTTATTTTATTTTATTTTATTTTATTTTATTTTATTTTATTTTATTTTATTTTATTTTATTTTATTTTATTTTATTTTATTTTATTTTATTTTATTTTATTTTATTTTAGCAACTGCTGAGACTTGACCGTGTCTGTGTCTCGTATTCTTTCATAATGGCATGTGGAGGATTATTGAACAAATCAGTATTTCAGTGTATTCCTGGCTCCAAGTTTACTCGGCACTCCGTTTATTACCGTGTGCCTTCCACACAGGTGCGAGGCAAGCTGGAGGCCAAGGAGCGTGCCGTAGTCGGGCGCACCGAGAGGGACATCGAGATGATGGAGAAGGATCTGGAGGAGCTGAGGAGAAGAGACCAGGAGATCAGTCAGCTCCTACAGACGGAGGACAACACCCACTTCTTGCAGGTGAGGAGCAGAACTTGACACGGACGTTTTAAGAGAGTACGCTGCATGGAAATCGCTAAAAGTATCATCTCGGTTATGTTGCCCAATACCGTATCGAGGGTTAATAATAATGGTGATCTTACTTTGAAGTCATATGGCCCAGCTCTGGGACAGAGAGAGAGCAGAAGGATGAGACAAGATTAAAAGCCTGAGGCGTGAGTCAGCATTGGCTAATGGAAAAAAAACCCTGAGCCTGGCTGCCATAGTGCTTTCTAAGGATGCGATAATGGAGGGGAAGGAGTTGTGTGGATCTAGCCCAGGGGTGGTCAACTTTGACGATGGAGAGGGCCATTATATTTCCATGCTCCCTCCAGATTGCATGCACGTCGTAGCAAAAATAGCCGATATACAAGTTCAAAACGCGTTTTGAACTTGTAGATCAGCTATTTTTGCTATATTTGAATTGAAATCCTGAAAAGTCATTTTAACTAAATACAAATATATTGGACATAAAAAAGACAATAACATTATTTGTAATACTACTCGGCAAGCCACTAATTTAGACTGTAAGTAATTAAAGCGGGTCATGTTTGCATGTTTGGAATTGTAACAGCTGAAATCAATAACATATCTGTATTCTGAAATTAATCTGTGGGCCACATTAAGTGAAGGTGGGGGCCGCATGTGGCCCATGTATGATCTTCTAGACAATGGTCTGGACCCAAAAAAGAAAAATCACACCCGTGTGAACTGTGAAGTGAGGGGCGCTATTATCATCGTACAAAAATTTAAAAAAATAAATTGAGGCCCTCACACCTGTCCGCCACCGATCTGACTGATATGCCCATTTATGGAGATCTCTATGTATGTCTGTCTTTTGTCCCTTTTGTGCCCACATATGGAGATGACTGATTTGTTTGTTCCTGATGCCATGACAACACATTGGTTAGACAACACACTCCATATTTTGGTGTAGCTGCATTGAACTGTGAGCTTGTAGACTATTTGCACATGAAATAAGGCTGGTTAATTCGTAATGTTGATGTTTTTGTGTCCCAGATAGACATTAAAGGGTGGGGGGGGGAAGGGGGTTGTCCCTGGAACAACATATTTTCAGATGGGGGTCGGTGGCCAAATGCATATATTTCTGGGCATGAAAATGTTTGAGAGCGACTGACATAGAAACATAAGGGTTTTTGTCAGAAAACTCTCCTGATTTAGAAGACATTTGTAGAATCTAAGTTGGGTCTAAAAATGGGTTTAATCTCCCAGGCGGCCCCACTGCTGAGCGTACCTCTCACCATCGGCCGGCGCTCCAGAGCCCAGAGCCTGCCGACGTCGGAGGCCTTCAGCGCGGCCAGGAAAGCCCTGTGCCACCTGCGCGCTCGCATGGACGAGGTGTGCAGGGAAGAAGTGGACAAAATCTGTCGTGCCGGTAGGGGATATATATATACAAATACAGACTTTTCAGTATGTTATACCTTGGTACTGCAAGCAAGCATATTTTCATGCCGATACTTTTGTATACAGGCCTTTTACTATACAGATTATTTTGATATTGTAAAAGGAAAACAAAATGACGCGTATGCAACTATGCATTATATGAATACATTGTCATATCAATTAATTTGACGATGGAATTTAAATGTTCAAGAGGACCAATGTGCTATAAAAAGTCATTTTTTATCCATTTGCACACTTTAGGGGGTTAATGTAAAATTGAAAGGAACTACAACATGCATTTTAAAACTATTTGTAATATTTAATATCATATTGTTTGTATAACCAGTCCATAAAGCAGTTTTAGCTGCAGTACCATAATGTCCTGATGTGTTGGGGGTGCTGTGTAACGTGTATGCAAATAATTTTCTCCGATACACCCTCATTCCAGCCACTCCCCTCGCGTATATCTAGTGTGTGGCCGAGCATAGGCATGGTCTCATTGTTCAAAATGGGGTATTTGTGGGGATAGAAGACGCGTAGGGGAGCCCAAACAAACACAAACAAATAAAATAAAGAAAAGTTGCATTTCGTGTTGTAGGACCTTTAACACAGAGTCAGCCTCTTTAACGGCAGAATTACACATTCGCACACTTCACCACGCACACACAACGGTTCCACTGGCACCATGTTTCACGATTTATGAGGATGTTTCTCTACGTTTCCTTCCCAGTTAACGAGAGCGATGTGTCTGTTGGAGAGTGTGTAAAAGGTAAGCACATGAAACAAGACACACACACACACACACACACAGTACAGTAGACACAACCCTGTCAACCCTGACACTGTCAGCAGCAGGTGACCCAGTTTATCAGACTGAAGGCTTTAACATGGCATCTAACACCGAGTGGGACAGTAACATCAATTATTCATTCAGCTTGAAGAGGACAATGAGATTGTCCAGTACATTGTACAACACACTATGGCACACCTCCAGTTCATTTCAGCTCTGTTAACTTCTAATGTCATCATCATTCACCTATAAAAAGATGTATTATTTATATTGCGATGGGAGAGCGCTGTCCAGCCAACACCAACTCGGGACTCCTGAATCAATGCCCTCCTACACTCAGGGCCGTGAGCTATACAGTGTTGTTAGCTAAGCTGTCACGCCCATTGTTATAATAATAATTATCATTATAAATGGGTTCCATCGCGCCTCAAGCCTAAATCGGGCTGGTCCGGTGCATCTCAGGAGCAGACACATAATAGCTGAACAAAGAAGATGTAATCTGACGTCATTCTTGCCTTGCACGGTGCACCCATCCAATAATTATTATTAGTTAGTAGTAGTAGTAACCATAGTAACAGCAGGAGTAGTAGTAGTAACAGTAGCTGTCACAGTAGCTTGTAGTAGTGACAGGAGAGACAGATACTTAGTGCTTCAGTCTCGCTTGTTGGTGCACCAGGCTCTAGCACAGCCGTTGTTGTTTGATTTGCTGGCTGTGGTATAGTAGTCGTTGCTGGCATTATTTTGTGTCCTGATCCCATCATTTCCAGTGGCAGTTTTTTTATCTTAAGATGGGGCATAATAAACAAAACAGAAACCTGTTCCAATAAAAACTTCATATGATTTTCCACCTATTCTTTTGTCATTGAGCCAATTCCCCCATTTTCTCCCAAACCTGGCCTTGAGAAGGGTGTGTAGACAAGCATAATGTCTCCTCCGAAACATGTGAAGTCGCCAGCCCGACAGTGAAGAGTTTCACCAGAGGGTGAAACATGTGAAGTCGCCAGCCCGACAGTGAAGAGTTTCACCAGAGGGTGAAACATGTGAATTCGCCAGCCCGACAGTGAAGAGTTTCACCAGAGGGTGAAACATGTGAAGTCGCCAGCCCGACAGTGAAGAGTTTCACCAGAGGGTGAAACATGTGAAGTCGCCAGCCCGACAGTGAAGAGTTTCACCAGAGGGTGAAACATGTGAAGTCGCCAGCCCGACAGTGAAGCGTTTCACCAGAGGGTGAAACATGTGAAGTCGCCAGCCCGACAGTGAAGCGTTTCACCAGAGGGTGAAACATGTGAAGTCGCCAGCCCGACAGTGAAGAGTTTCACCAGAGGGTGAAACATGTGAAGTCGCCAGCCCGACAGTGAAGAGTTTCACCAGAGGGGCATGATAACGCATGCGGAGGAACACTAATTAAATTAAATAATAAAATGACACTAAATCTGGACAATGTGGTTGTAGTGATTTATGAATGAATTGCAAGTGTAAAAAAAATACTGCAGTCTCTCTCTCTCTCTCTCTCTCTCTCTCTCTCTCTCTCTGTCATCTTCATTTGTAGCCACGCCAGCGTCGGCGTTCCCTCTCTCCTCTCTGTCTCTCCAGCCGACTGACCAGCGAATGAGAGCAGCGTTCCTCAGGTGTAAGTACAGTAACACCTGTCAGTCACTCGACACCCTGTTTCCATTCCTCACATCTCTCGGAATCTTTTCATCCTTTGACCTCCCCCCTTCTGTCTTTTTCGTTGTCTCCTTGTCTGTTTTTCCACCTCTGTCTCCCTCTTTCTATACCCCTCTCTCCGTTCCTTTCTCTTCTCCATATAGCTCTTTAGTGTACGAGACACCTGAGAAGCCGGCTGGCTTTTTTGTTGTTGTTTGTATGAGCCTCATCAATGATCGATGATAGGGCATCGTACTGTACTTATGACATCCGATCCCATTGTTGGTGGGGGGGGGGGGGGCATTCCCCAACGGATGCAAGCAGAGAGCACAGTATAGGGCACCGTGTTATGTCGTGTCAATAATTCAACAGGTCACACACAGCCAGATTAAGGCAGCGTGTGTCATATTTCCACTAGAGGCCAAATGTCAGCCACAATGCTTGGCCTGTCTAGGTGTCGCTATAGTTGACGGCAATAGCAGAGGGGAAATATGGAAACATAGTGATCTACCGGTACTGATGTCTAAAAGAAACGGTGTCTCTGTGATGCTTTTGAGTACTTAAAGGACAACTTTAGTTTTTTTCAACCAAGGTTCATGTTTTAGGTTGTTATTAGAGAAACTAAAAGGTGAGTGTTAATTTTCTTTCATTTGCTGCTTTCTTTTGTTTTGGGTATTTTAGCAGTTTTTGACAGGGGGGCGGGGGCATTCGAGCATGGGGCTAAGTATGTATTTCTTTACAAAATATTATGGCGATTTATTTTTTTATTATTTACCATAGTCCTAATAAACCCCAAAGAAATTACATCTGACCACAAAAGATAACAGGATCTATTGAATGTGACAAACTGACATATTGAGCCCTATACACACAGTATAAGCCTTCCCCAGTAGGTAGATCACATTCAGTAGATCCTGTGATCTTCTGTGGCCAGATGTAATTTCCTGGGGTATATTAGGACTATAGTAAATAATACAAAAATAAATCACCATAAAATGTTGTAAAAAAATACATAGTTAGGCCCATGCTCGAATGCCCCCGCCCCCCTGTCAAAAAGAGCTAAAATCCCTAAAACGAAAGAAAGCAACAAATGAAAGAAAATTAACATTCATCTTTTACTTTCTCTAATAACAACCTAAAACACGAACCTTGGTTGAAAAAAACTAAAGTTATCCTTTAAGTTCCCACCATATTTTTGGGTTGATTTTGGTTTGAAAGTCCACAAATAGATTCTTACTGCTGCTGGCAGTGGCGTGCACAGATAGACACTAGGGGGTGCTAGAGCACCATCTGCCCTTGCCCTCTGGACAGCAATGTGCCCTTTTGAAAAAAAAAAAATATATATATATATATAGACCATGATCAATTCTTGATAAAAAAAATAGCTTCTAATATATTATTTATGCCCCAAAATATATACATCTCACACTATTAAGGCAACCGGCCGGTTCCACGCGCTGTACACACGGTGCCCTTTTTTCACTTGAGCACCTGCCCCTCTAAATGTCTGTGCACGCCACTGGCTGCTGGGTAAAGGGTAAGTGATTTGACGAATGTGGTTTCTCCAGTGTTCTGCTGGTGGGTGGACATGTATGGCAGGCGAGTGGAGAGGAGGGCTTGTCTTAAATGTGTTGACTCATCTTCATCCTGCATTATTCATAGAACAACAGGATGCAGGCTGCTCTGTTTTAGAGCTGTATATTACCAGTTGTAAATGTGACAAATTGTTAGTCAGAGGTGGATTTCTGCGTTTCTCTCCCTTTGGCTTTTAGGCAATTTCTTTGAACCCATTTCTGCTCTCCGATTCTGACCCTAATTCTCTGTCGCTTCTGTCTCTCCCCTATGTTCAGTTTGTACGTAACATCTCGCAATGCCTGTGTGTAAGCAAGCTGTATCTCAGCGCTTATCTGCAATTCATCTTTCTCCCTCTCTGACCCCATCCTTTCATCGTCTTCAGTCTCCTCTCGCCTGTCTCTCGACCCGGACACGGCCCACCCCACCCTGGGTCTGCTGGAGAGCCCCCAGCAGGGGGTCCACTGCGGCGAGGAGCCCCAGGCGTACCCGTCCCACCCGCAGCGCTTCGACTCGGTGGCCCAGGTCCTGTGCCGCGAGGGCCAGTTCGGCGGAGCCAGCTACTGGGAGGTGGAGTGGCGCGGCGGCGGCTGGGTTGACATCGGCGTCACCTACCGCGCCATCGGGCGCAAGGGCGGCGGCAAGCCCTGTCTGCTGGGCCGCAACGACAACTCCTGGCGGCTGCGCTGCACGCACGCCGGCTACGCGGCCTGGCACGACAACCGCAAGACCACGGTGGCGGCGCCGCTGTGTCCGCGCATCGGCGTGTTCCTGGAGCGGCAGAAGGGCGCGCTGTCCTTCTACGGCGTGTCGGACGCCGTGGTGCTGCTGCACACGTTCCGCTGCCCGTTCTCCCAGCCTCTGTACCCGGCGTTCCGCCTCGACCTGGACTCCACGCTGCTCATCTGCCCCCCCGAGGCGGGGAACGGAAACCCGCCTTAAAAAGCCATTCTGACCTGAGATCAGATTCTAAAAAATGTCTTCTCTACATCCTGACAGTTTTCTGAAAAAGCGATGTTTCTATGTCAGTCGTTCTTCGATTTTTCAAAAAATAGCAGACCTACAAGCTCTATGAGCTTGTAGATCTGCTATTTTTCAATAGCTATAGCATAACATAATGCTAACACCAAAGGGGGTTCCCGCCCCAAATTGGGTTAACTGCAACTCTCCTCCAAGACCCTCTCTGGGTTTCCACTAGGACGGAGGAAGCGGATGGTCCGCTCTTGCTTTTGTACCTTTTTTTGTTTTTGTTTTTACAGGTCAGAAGGAAGCACCGCAACCAGAAATGAAACATTTGTGTAATGGTGTACCCAGGGTGAGGCCAATATGTCTGTCCTTTCTATATATTATTTTTCTTCGTCTCCCTGTCATTCGTCTCCTCATCGGTATGCTCTTTCTTGTTTAGCATAGGACAAACTAACACATTTTGGTGTCTTGACAGTGCTGTATTTCCAAACATTTCACTGCGGCCATGGATCCTATGGAGGTCAGTGAAGTCTGGAAAGGAACTCCAGTTCTAAAATGATTTCGCCCCAAAATGTAACCTAGTTGGCTCAAGTGTCAATCATATTTCCCAGCTCTGATCAGTATACATGCAAGATCCAATCCAGAAACTAATTTGGTGAAATTATCGCAATTTCTCCATATCTCCATTGTGACAAACATGGAAGAGGAAATAACCAATCCATGGGAGTCTCCATGATGATGTTTTGTTTGATATGAAGATGCAGTGATTATGGTATCCATAATTGTAAGCATGATCGAGTGTGCCAGGTTTGCTGTGAACATGGAAGTAGGAGACTAGAGAGCTTATATGACCTATCTATTCTGTAGGAAGGAACCCTGTCTGGGGACATTTGTAAAGGACACAGATCCGCTATAAACTGCTTAATACTATTCCTTGATTACCTTAATACAGTTCTGTTATAGAGTCGGTTATAGAGTATGCAGTGTCTGTGAATATGCAAAAGTCACAAATACGTATCGCTAGTGTCGAAGAACACAGCTAGCAGCTGCATAATTATGCTAGTCATCGCGTTAAAATAGTCATTACCATTCGAGTTGGGGAAACCTCACTTTTTACAGTGAAAGTGAAAGTAAACCTTCCTGGTAGCGACCTCAGATGAAATGTCGGGTTTAGGGTTACAGTGTTTTGTTTTGTATTTGATACCCCATTGCCTGCAGCACCGAAGTCTGACGTGACTTTCAGTAGAGGGCGCCAGTATACACAGGTTCATGTACTTTTTTTAATTTGCATTGAAATCCCCCATAGGGGGATTTTGGGTCGCTTCATATAAGAACCGTTTGAAAAGTAAACCGACGATCATTTCTGTCAGGGGGGGTGGCTGTGCGTCGTTAATGATGTCCATTCATGTATGATAACAGCCAGTTTCTGGAGGAAATGGAATTAATGTAGCCGCCCTTGAAACTACAAGGTTATATGAAAGCAATGTCGCTGCTAATATATGTCACGCCCATAGGCGGATCTAGAAATGATGGGCCCCTGGGCCACCGTCATGCAAAAGGCCCCCCACCCCCGTGGACCTTTTCTTTTTCTTCCCGACGTGGCGCATACTTTCTACACGTGTATACGCATAACATTTATGACATATAGGCCTGTGATATTCAGATTTACAGCAAGGCATTGCTTAAAAAATAATAAACAGCCAAAAACTAAGCCAAATAAATGCAAACCGAAGGTTTAAACACACAGTAATGTACCGTATCATGATGGTTTTTGGACTTTTGGGGTTATTTCATTGCCACAAATGAATAAGCCCGTTGTTAATAGCAGTGACAAGGACCGTGTGTGTGTCACTGTTATTCACGTTACCCCTTTTTGGGAGGGGGCCCTGAGCTTGAGCCTCTTCGCGGTCACGCGGACGCTCAAGCTCAAGGGCCCCCCCCCCTAGCTCAGGGCCCCCTGGGCTTTGGCCCAACAGGCCCGTCGGATAATCCACCCCTGGTCACGCTGTCAACACATTGCGTTCCTGAGATTCATCGTTGACGTAAGCTCAGCTGGCAGCGACTCGACTCGTAGTAACCACGAAACATTAAATATCAATACAAAAAAGAAAAAACGTAATTAACATGTCAGTTTCTGTTGTGCGACGGGCAGCTGCAGCCACCCCGCCTATACCTGGAAAGTCTCTGGGTTGTTTAACTCGTTTCTAGCGCTTACTGTGTTACTCTTTGGGTATATTTGTACATTTCCACCTTCAGTCGATGCTTCATATCCATATGAGTGAAAAAATATTATCGGTTTATTTTTCAAACACAGTTCTTATATGAAGAGATCAAAAATCCCCCGATGGGGATTTCAATGTAAATAATAAGTACACGACCCTGTGGACTGGCGCCCTCTGACAGTGACGTCAGGACTTAGGCGCTCTATAGAGCGGCGCAGTCCCTCCCCCTTTCAGAACAACGAACGGCCCAGGAAATGAAAACGCAATGCATTTCCCCATAGGCAGTTTTTATTTAATTTATTTAAAGACCTTTTAAGCGTCGTACGAAGCCAACTCTTGTTGTGACAAGAAGAAAAGAAGAAGAAAAACAACAAAGAAAGTGTTGTAACCTGCCGTTTTTTTCTACTTTCTAATTCTTTGTTTGGCCCGAAATATTGTGTGTGTTGTCATGATTTGTCACGACAAGAGTTGGCTTCGTACGACGCTTAAAAGGTCTTTAAATACATTAAATAAAAACTGCCTATGGGGGAAATGCATTGCGTTTTCATTTCCTGGGCCCTTCGTTGTTCTGAAAGGGGGAGGGACTGCGCCGCTCTATACCAAAATAATGTTCTTGAGATGGTGCTAATTCATTCAGAAGATTGTTTATTTGTTACTGTAAAAGCACTGTAAAAGGCCTTTTAGCCTGATGAGAAAACTTCCAATCAAGCTCTAAACATCAAAACGATGGGATGTTTTTGAGCCCTGTGAAATGGCATGCTATCGTGTAGATGGTACAGAAAACAATCTTTCACTTAAAAATTTCACATTTCATTTATTTTGTCTTTCTTTTATTTCTCCCCACTCTAGCCTTGGCCAATTACAGGGACTACACTATTTGTGTATAGTCCCTGTCACTGCTAACTCGTACTGTTTGCTCTTGGTGAGGGTGTAGTCAACCACATCTCTTCCGATACACATGGAGTATTCAGCTGACAGAGGCCCCCTTTCCATAACGCATGTGGAGGAACACACTTATTATCCCAACCTGTATACGAGTCCCTATTGCAGTGAGTATAAGCCTGGGACCGAGGCTAGGCGGTGGCAGAGAATGCTCTCTCCTCCGCCAGCTGGCTTCTCATCCACAAACACGGCCAAGTGTGTTTGTCTCCACGCCACGGTGGTGCACATGTTCTTTACCTCTGTGCCATCCAGGTACCGGGATGTAGCATTTTTTCAAACCAAAGTTTACCCAGTGCTTCATAGGTGCATGGGGAAGATTATTTAAAATGGGCTTTGGAAGTGAGTGACATTAAAAATAAAACCTCTCCTTGTTGCTCATTAACATGTAAAGAGATGCACTTCTTTGCCATAAAAATGCATTTGCACACATGACAGCACTGCATTATAAAAATGCCGGGTCATAGCATTTAGTTAAATTGTAGCATTTTCTTAAACCTTCGCTTCCATGTTATATAATTGAATTGTTTTGTAAAGTTTTGTGTGTCTGTGTGTTGCACCTGTGTATTATTTAAAGTACATTACTAATAAATTGAACCAACACGTGTGACAGGCCAGTCCAAGCATTGCTTTGTTGTTAACCACACACCCTGACCGGCTGACCCTGAAATAAGGTTATGGCTTTATCAGTGCTATCAGAGAAGGAAGCAGCGACGTCTCTCGTGCGAGTTCAATGCAGGCAACTCCGCTGAATGATCAGCTACCCCATAAACTCTAGGAAAGGGCCTTGGGAAATTGAGTTTTCCTGACAACATAAAACCTAAGTTGACTTCATGTGTGTTAACAGAATACTGAACAGGGTAACATAATGTATAGGATCTGGGGAACTTTGGATGCTGGAAAGACAACAATTAATAATAATTCTAAATAAATGAATGCAATTTAATTTATTTCAGCATCAACATAGATTACAAACTCATACAGAGAAATAAGTGGGAGTCTGAAAAGATATGTTTTCAGTCTGTGGCAGGCAGATGAGATTCTGCAGTTCTTCTGACTGAGGGGAGATGCCAGTCCTCAGCATGTTGGGACCATGATGGAGAACTTGGAGGAGAGTCTAGACTCTAGATATAGAACACTTGGCCAGGGTGCCGTAGGGAAAGGCGTTTTTGACGATTGAAGTGTGATGAAAACAGCTGTGATCTTGCCAAGTAGCCATGCCCTTGGTCACCTTGTACTAGGTGACCAAGTGTATTTGATTTGGATGCGAGTAGCAACCGAGTGCCAGTTGCGTGAGTGCAGATGTGGGGAGATGGGAAGACTTTGAGGATGAAGACCAGGAGTGTTGTGGCTTTATCCATCAGTTGTAGCCGTTTGAGAGCTGGCAGACCAGCAAGGAGGGAGTAGTTGAAATTGGAGATAATGGAAGCCTGGATAAGGAGGTGGGCACACTCATTGAGCTTTTGGCCAATCCCATGCCAAGCAGTGCAAGGTTTATCAGCATCTCACAGCCAATAGCACCACAGCCCACCTGGAAGAGTAGAAAGGGACCCATGTCAAAACAGATGTGTTATAGTATAGTGCTCATCATGAACGCTCGGACGGCTCCTTTTTTTTCATCTACACCAAATGTAATTGTGGGAAAAATCAACAAATGTTCACCCCAGAATATGGATGCTGCTAGGTTTCAAGTGGAGATTATTGTCTTGTGATCTATAGCTATACCCACTGAGAGCCTTATGGACCTGCTGACTGGCCAGGCCTCCTGTCTGTAAAGTAGCCTTGCCAAGCCATGAGGGCAGGAGCCTATGTCCTGTTTCTGTAGCGTGAGGCAGCTAGTACACCCCCTGGACATGACACTAGTATGTCGCAGGGACTTACCCCCAATCCAACCCTTGATGCTGAGTGTCAAGCAGGGAGGCGAGGCACTGAGTCCCATTTTTACAGTCTCAGGGCGGACACTCTAACCACAAGGCCACTGAGTTGGTCCTGTCTGTGGCTGCTTCTAAAGGGAGGAAGGGCTCCTCTCGCTGCCCTGAAGAGGTAGCGCACCAACTCAGCGGTTCACTTTGGAGCCTGGCCAGGTCAAAGGGTGAAAGAACAATAACGCTAATAGAGCAAGTGTGTGTTGATATATAAAGATGCTTTATAACAAACCATTGTAATATGTAATATACACAGCAAGCAATACAAAACAATACAATTAAAATAAGATACTATAAAACTGGTGCTCAACCTTTTCTGGATTACCCACCCATCTGACCACACCAAAACACAATCGATTGATTGTGTTTTGACTGGGATCAATGTAAGGAATCCAGTACACATTCAATTCCTATTTATCAGTAATAGTATCACAATGAAAACTCCTTTTTCATGATTTAAAATAAAACAAATGATTAGTGCCATTAGAGTACATCTTTGAACCACTCCACCGTGAACCACTCCATACTGGTTAACAAGCTAAAAGCAATTGGTTTTGATGGCACATCATTTAGCTGGATGCAATCCTACCTGGAGGGGAGAGAACAGATGGTGGAGGTGACCGGAACACTGTAATCAAAAAAGTCAACCAAAGAACAAGATTCCTATACAGGATCTCCTCACTGGTCAGCAAAAACACCTTGAAGACGCTAACAGGAGCCCTCGTACAAGGTTTCTTCGACTATGCATGCACATCCTGGTACCACAGCACCTCTACGGCCCTTAAAACAAGGCTCCAGACTTCCCAAAACAAACTGGTCGGGCTACTACTTGGCCTCACTCCCCAAACCCACCTCACCCCTGCCCACTTTGACAGGCTGGAATGGCTTAAGGTTGACGACAGAGTACAGCATGTTGCAATGGGTCTGGTCCACAAGATTCGCTACACCACCAAGATACCCATGTACCGGTCTAAATACGTCCTTAATGTCAACGAAGTCCACACCCACAACACCAGAGGGAGTTCAACAAACCATGTGCAACCCAGATTCTGCACAAACAAGGGACTAAATTCATTCCGCAACAAAAATGTGGAACGCCCTACCAACAGTCATGTGTTTCTTTTCCCTTTTTACCTCCTCTATGATGATTTCCTGTTTTGACTATATAGTTGTGTCTATTCGTATACGTCTCTTAATGTTTTGATGAATTGAAAATGGTGGACCCTATTGTAAACAAGTGTAATGCTTTATGGTGTCGTCCACTCACAGTTGACAGTTTTTTGTATTGAGTTAATTGTTACTTGAAATGTACTGTAATTCTGCAAACTGTTAATAAATCAATCAATCAATCAATCAATCAATACTCCAAGATATATGACAATAATTGACCTGGCTGGCAGAGCAACCAACGCGTCTTGATGTAAACCCTTATTAGCTACCAGCACAAAGGATATGCCAATTAAGTCTCATCCGGGGTATAGGTGAATCTATTGTTTCTATTATCCCACCCTCACCCCCACCTCGGATATGTTCCAAAGAAGAGAACACTGGCCAAATGGCCATAATAACACACTGGTAGAACATCTGCAACATCTTGTTGCACACACCCAAAGATCTGATCTTCTCAGTAAGAATAGCCTGCTCCTCCTCCTTGCTGTATAGTCAGTGTATAGAGAGTTGTCAGACCAGTCCAACGACCTATTCAGATGCACGCCTAGAAACTTGTAGCCTAGTCTACAATCTCCACAACCTCCCCATTGACGGTGAGGTATCCTCTTGGTGTGTGCTTGGTAGTCCACCATCAAGTCCTTCTTGGTCTTACTAGCATTGAGCTGGAAGCCATATACACACTAAACCCAAGCGTTTAGGTTTTAAACAGTTTTAAACACATAATTTGTAACACTTTTTAAACGTGTCACAGTGTTTAGATTATAAACAGAAGAACATGTTTAATCCCTGTAACACTTTTTAAACACATAAACGTGTTTAGTTTTTACAATCAAAGTCAGTCATATAGGTGTTTAGAATTTGAACACTAGGTGTTCTCGTGAGGTGTTTGAGTGAACTCGTGTTCTACTGTATTGTATGAATATTAATAAACACTTGGCATTTTATTATTAAACACATGGTGTTTAGGTTTAAACGCGTCACATGTTCCAGGGATTTACAGTGTAGGTGCCGGAGAGGGGGTCATTTGGGTCTGAATGTCCCCGCACTATTGGAGGAATGACTGGTCTATTATTTGTCACACAGCAATGATCAATCTGATTGGTGGACCACGTGCTGTAGGTGGACCTCCGACCTTCCTTGTTAACAGACACACTCCACCAATCAGAGCTCGCCTATGTGCGTGCAGAATACAGGCAGGATTTTAAACTCTTCATTTCATTTCGAAGTGAAGAGATGAGTCGCACTGGTGCAAGAACAACAAGCAGAGGATGGAAGGGAAAACAATCTTGAGGAGGTTAGTTGTGTTTTGTGTTTGTATTGTTTTTTTCTTGTGTTCACACTATTGTTGAACTGGTGCTCTGCTGAATAGTCATTGTGTGTAATTGTGTTGATTATAATAGTTGTTTTCCCCCTGTCGTGTTTGCACCTTTGCTTCATCGTCTATTGTTGTTTTGCTCAATTTCCATTTTAATGATTGCATTGCTTTTTGCTTTTAAATGATGCCAATGCAATATTCTGACTATACCATCTATAGCTTGAAGAAGAGTTTCTTTGGCCAATCAAAGAGTTCAACAGATGATTCCAACATCATCCAGTTCAGGTTTGTTCTTCTTGCATGTGTTAACAAATGTCATTTAGATAGCACGTTATTTGAACAGATCTGCTAGGTTCATTGTTTGCCTGATATCTGAGTTTACTGAGGCACCCTCTCTGGATTCTGTACGGCTACCTTGCTTAGAAGCAGTGGTGGATTTTCTTTGGTTTTACTTAATGTAAAGTATCAAACTTGCAATTTAGAAAGTAAAAGTCAGGAATTAAAAATGTACTTGAGTGAATGTACAAAAGTATTGGTATCATGTTATCAATGTACTTAAAGTTCTACAAGATCACAATGTGTCGCAACGCAACGCAGTGTGAGCTTGTAGATCGGCTATTTTCAAAAGGCCAAAATGATAGGGCTGAAGTGGGTAATGCATGTTTTGTAATAATAATCAAAATCTACAAAGTAACTACTAAATAATTGTATTTTCTTTTGTATTTTATCATCAGCAGCCCTAAACCAACATCAGCTCGAGTCCAGCATAATAAACAGCGGGTTGAAGATCATGGTAGTTTCCATAATGTATTATTCTGTTGAAAAAATGTCCAAACTTTTTGAAAGATATTTAAAAAATAGTGTAAATAGCAGAATTACAAGCTCTATGAGCTTTAAGATTTGGTACAAGATCATCTGCTATACAGTAGACATGCTATAAGTATAACATTATAAAATATGGCCTGTTTTGGTACATAGTACAAGTACATGCATATTAAGTTATTTGTCATATCTTGCCCTCTGCAATTGTAGATTCCAAAGCATAAAAGCGTAAAACTGTATAATGCTAAATGTAAATTGTAATAGCAAAACATGTTCCATGTTCAATGCCAAAAATGTAATTCAACTGTTAATCATAATTATTTGTATGTAAATTAATCATCAACGTCAACTTATCATGTAACAATGCAGGGATCTTCTTCAGCTCGAAGCAAACTCTGAAGAAGAAGAAGAGGAAGAAGAAGAAGATGAAATTCTCCAAGTTTACAAGTGTGAGGAAGAGCGTGGATGCTGCTGCTGCATGGATAGAGCGCATTGCAGATCATTTACAGTAAGTATTACCATCTGACATTCCTAATGTGTGTGCTCTTATTAGTTATTTTGTCTTGCTCTATGAAAGCACTACTTTCTGGCCTTGATAGCCCATGATACATCCAAGCAGAAAAGTCCTGTCTGATTGCATTAAACAACGTTAAACAATGTTAAACTCACTTTGCATGTTGCTTTGCCACTCGCTTTGCCACTCGATGTGCCATTCACTTTAAGCATGCGCATACCCTCTATTGTGTTATGTTTCGTTCTGTATGGGTGTTTCTTCTGAGTGTGATGTCTTTTTAACCATCTTATCTTCATTTGTTGAGGTGTCAATGGTCCAAGATGATTACATCAGCTTATGAAGCTGAGCTGTCCACCACCACAAACGACAACATCATACCTGGAAGGAGGAGGACAGACGATTCAGACTCCAGAACTCCACCAACGTCACCTCATGTCCAGGAGGATGAAGAAGTTGGCAATGTCTTGGTTGCATTAGTTCATGCAACTGAGCCACCCACCACAAGCAACAGTTCATTACAGTAAGTAGTACTCTGTCTGGCATGGTTGATTGAAAATGTATTCTCGAAAAGAGCATTGAGGTTTGAACTCATATTGCACTGCTGTCGAGATTACACACACAGAATATACAGATATAAAACAGTAGCCTACACAATAAAAAAAGTTAAAAACGGTTACATAGTGAGGGAGGGAGATTTAAGAGCAGGCTATTAAATTGTCCATCCATAGGATATTGGGGCATTCATTTTTAGCACGAGCTGAAGATTGTTCCATGACACTGGAGCATCATAGCAGAACTGGACTGGACCGGTGCAGGATATACTTTAACTACTTGTATTATTTATCTTTGTCCTGCATTATGCATGCACTGTTGCGGATGTATAGTGTTACATATTGTGTTCATTTGCTGATGCCGTTTCCTTTGAGTGTGATGACTTTTACCCTGCTGTATCTACAGTACCATAATGTGTAAGTGTATCTTAAGCTGCCGTGCTGCCTTTGGCGGCTGAGTTTTTCCCTCGCAGGATCAATAAAGTCTTATCTTGTCTCATCTTATCACCAGCCCTCCACCGCCACCAACATCACCCCAGGTCCAGAATGATGAGCAGCGGGTTGAAGATGCAGGGAGCTTCACCTCTAGGAAGAAAACTAGGAAGACATTGTCTGCTGCTGGATGGAGAGAAAACACAATATGCTTCTTGTTTAGTTTTATTCTTACTTGTACTATAGTTGATTCAATTTCCTGTTTCTTGTAAAAAATATCAATGATATGTATAACTTGTAAATAGCTTGATAAATCATCAATCTTAAAATGTGTCTGTATAATATATATCTTATTAATGATAATAACCTTTGTTTATGTAGTGTTTCAGGGGATTCATATACAGATCGATTTATGTCTATAATAAATTATTAAATCAAACACTGAAATAATGCCATATGTAAACATTGAAACACAGTAGGCTACATTTGTATACGTAATGCGAAGTATCCTCCGCACCTGCCCAGTGACTGTGAGTGTCAAGATGACCCCAGATTGTTGGTTTGAGTTGGCAGCAATGTTGGTCAAAGTGTGCAAACCTGGTCTATGTTTTTACTGACTTTGTGCCGATCTACACTTCCACTTGATGACAATATAAAAGTTATATGCAGCTTTTGAAATGAATGAAGTCATCCTTTTAGCTCAATGGATGGCCGTATTGGTCTGGTCCATTTAACATGCTAAAAATCTGCATCTATACCTAATTACACTCAATGCGTCTCCTCCAGGCCTCTATTTACTGAACCATCATTTGGTATCTCCTTGAGGACAAGAGGGGAGATACAATTCCAGTTTGTAACAAGTAATGTAAATCTACTCAAATACCAATAATTGTCACACAAAAGGTAGACTAACAAACAGGTTCTGAGGCTGTGGTCATCAGTATCACAACACGACACCCCTAATGACAAAGAAAGGGGTGGTGGTGGAACTTATGTGTCCCTAAGACTGTGGGATGGTCCTCACTCCTCATAACCCATTACAACTGGAAAAGCAAAGCATCTGTGTCAATTTAGATTTTAACCACTTTAACCATTATTTTATACTTTAGCAAAAAACATGAAAATGTATGCAAATCTTTGAATATATAGGCCTATTATATTTCAAAGCAAACATTTTAAACTCACTGCATGGCCTTAATGCGGTCGAGGTGCTGAGGTGCATTTTGATTGAATATAGGCTTTAATGCCTGAGAGCGGGTCACAGGTTCAAATCCTGACACCGACGACCTTTGTCGCGTGTCATTCCCTGTCTGTCTCGCTTTAGCCTACTATCAGAGTGTAGAGTAGGACAGTAGCGACACGCTTTGATCTCGCTGCAACGTACTGCCTATGGGTATGGGCTAGTTCCAAACATTGCTCCTATGGCCGGAACTATCCCATTGAGATAGAATGAGCACTTCCGCATTCCATTGTTACAATACAATGGGAGTCAACACCAGTGTCGCCACTCTCTTACTATAATACTCTGCCTACTATATAGGCCTAATTAAAGCTTCTGGAGGTCCCCGGAAAATTACATTTGAAGATGAGGGTCAGTTGTTGTTGTCAAATACACTTTGGGGGTCCTTGACATGAAAAAGTTTGAGAACCACTGGCACTGAAACATACGTAATTAAGAGAACTGTTAGGATTTGCTAAAAAGGGATTCACATGTCTTAATGACTGTTGGTAGGGCGTTCCACATTTTGGTGGCATAGGAGCGAAATTAATTTAGTCCCTTGTTTGTGACGGGGGTAATAATCATAATGCAGTGTTGAATCTACACTAGACCTACTTCTTCCTACTAATTTTCAAACGTCATATTAGTCTTTGACTCTTCTTTTATGAGCTGTGTATCTCATGTGTGTCTTGTTTGTTGATCATTTTATTAGCTTTGTTTTTTATCAGTCACACACACACACACACACACACACGGTTTCTGGCAGAAACTTTCTGCCAGTTGTCACGTGACGTATAAAAACGGAATAAAAACAGAAGTCACATGACTGGTTATTTTCCAACATGGCGTCAACGGTGCTGCAGCTGGTTTCTGCTCTCCTGCTCTTTCAAAGTTGTGTATTTTGCTTTCCCCTCGGACAAGATGTTCACGATACCTCGTCCTGTGGATACAAGGTCAGCCACACATTACTAATTAGCAGTATTCACTATTCAGTGTGTATAGAGTTTGGCTGCATTTCTTTTCTAACACGTATTGGAATCTTAACTGCTGCAAGTTACTGTACTTTCACTTTCATATTATGATACCTCAGTTTTCTCTCTAATCTACAGTTTGTTAGGTATTTGATTACTGAGGGGTTTCACCTGATCAGTCAGTCGTCTATTCATTCAACAAATGATGATAGGCCTAATGCAAATAAATTGCCTATGGCATGCTCGCAATACAGTATAGGGACCTATGATAGGGACTCATTCCAGGGATAAATTCATACTATTCAGTTTACTTTCAGTCATGAATCACACTATCACACACAGGCGACAGGCCTATCTATTAGTTCATAAACATTTTATGCCCTCATAGTTGAATATTGAATGTTTTTAAATTATAGAAAACAAATCTTGTGTGATATAGTGCATTTTATGACAGAAAAAATGGATTGAGGTATGATATCCCCCAGAATATAATGTAAAAATATCAAATGGTCAGTATAGTGTTTGGAAAGTCCCTTCTGGATGATATATTGATTGGCAAACTAGGATACCATATGACCGTTAGAGCTGAGAGCAGCCTTGTGAGTTACATGCTACTAACTTCAAGTCCTCCATAAAGAGTTGGCTGAATAGTAGCCATGATTCATGACTCTCGTATTAATCATCATGGCAGTCATGTATCAGGGCTAGCTGAATAGCAGCTGGACCTAATTATAACCATCATGATATTACTGTACATTTATGTATTTTGCATTAGTATGTTGAAAAACTTGAAATGTATATGAATATTATTGCATTTATTATTTTGCTGGTGTCTGCTAGTACTGCTACCCACTGCACATATTTGCACTCAATAGTACCACAATGGAAATAAGCTCTCAAGCCTTTTTGTGTTTTATCCTTTTGACATGTACAACTATGTTTTGTCTAAACTTCAATCGGTCAAAAAGGGGCAACGGTATACATTTGCAGCCTGTGTGTCACACTGTCACTGCTGAATGACTAAAATGCAGTGTTGTGGTATCTATAGCGTAGCAAATGAGTAGTGACATGCATGGCTTAAAAAATGTCAGAATAAAGGTGTGCCTGGTGGCCAGTTAGTGACTGTACACTTAGCTCTGGTCCATAGCTCTAATTAATACCTTTGCATTAGAGCTATGATACTTCTCTTCTTGCGCTCGCATGAAATGCAGACCAGCCTCTCGTCTGTAGTGAAAATTAAAAGAACCTTTCCAGTACTCGCCAATACAAAGGCGGCTTGTGTTATTAGAAAGTCTACTTTCCTTAGTGGATGCACTCTGAGCCACTCGTATAAAATGCACTTTTTGGCCAGAAAGGAGAAAGAGAAAACCCTACAGATTTTTTCCTTCCGGTGGAAAACAAAATCCCTTTCTGGCTAAAAAGTTTTTATACGTGTTGGTGGGGGGCTCAGAGTGCATCCACTAAGGAAAGTGGGCTTTCCAAGTAATGACACAAATCGCCTTTGTATTGGTGAGTAGTGAAAACGTTATTTTTATTTTCGCTACAGACGAGAGGCTGGTCTGCATTTCATGCGAGCGCAGGATGAGAAGAGTAGCATAGCTCTAATGCAAAGGCATTAGAGCTATGGACCAGAGCTAGTGTACACTGTACAGACCATATAAATTCAATTCAATTAGTGTGTCAAATCACAACAAGTTGTCGAAAAACTCCCCTTTAGGAAGAAACGTCAGGCAGAACCCGACTCTAGGGTGGGCGGCCATCTGCCTCGACCGTGTCGGGAGGGGGGGGTAGTAGAGGGAGAGAGAGAGAGAGAGAGAGAGATATACTCTTGGTGAGAGCAAGTCCAGACTCCCTTATCATGTCTTGTGACATTTAAACATGCTTTACATTTGCGCATGCTATGTACACTGAAAAAGAAGTGGGTATACGGCATAACTTTGTATACCGAACAGTGTCAACACTAGTACTGACCTTTTGTAATGGCTTACAGTGTGGTACTGTAGACTTGTTAAAATTGTGTGTGTGTGTGTGTGTGTGTGTGTGTGTGTGTCGTCTAGTCATGCCATGCTACCATGCCCAACATGTTGAATGTCCACCTGGTGCCACACACCCACGATGACGTAGGTTGGCTCAAGACTGTGGACCAGTACTTCTATGGAGGTCGGTGTCCTGTATCTACAGTTGGGTGTTGTTGCATGTGCTCAAACATGGAATCAGTGCTCTGCCAATTTAACTATTTATCTTCAGTTATCTCTAGATATCTACAAAGGAGTAATCTGTAATCTTGATTTTGCAACTTGTATGAGAAGTTCACTTCCTCAGACATAGTAGTCAGTCATCCATACATTCCATAATACAAACATATTATGTTCAGTCACATGCTTTTTAGTGGAAAACATCCACTAAAACTTTAACAACCGTTAAAGTATAAAATGTTTTACAATGACCATTGCATGGGCTATTGTCTTGTTGTCTAGCAGATGATCATTGTATAACTTGACCGTTGGCCAATGGTTGTGTAAGCAGAAAGTTAACTGTAGTATATTTTGTCTAGAGTGTGCATAGTTTGCATATTTCCTTTATTGTCTCTTACATGTGCACATACACTATAGAAAGAACAGGCCATATTCAATAATATTTATACTTCCAATATATTTAATTTAACATATCTGTACATAATTCAGTTGTGCTGGATGATTAACTGATTCATTATTTGACACAGGGTTTTTCAACCCCTATAACATATTCAGTATTTGGGTGCTTTCGTAAATACACTGGGCTGTATTTTGCGTGTCTTAAGTACCAGGTCCTATACCCTAACTTGAGTAAACTAAAGACCTGGAGGCGTGATCAATGCTCTTTGGCCACTCAGAATAGCCAAATGGCATTGATCACGCCTCCAGGTCTTTAGTTTACTCAAGTTAGGGTATAGGACCTGGTACTTAAGACACGCAAAATACAGCCCACTGACCCTTAAGAGCACTTGGAGAACACGGTCCACATGATAAGCCGGGTTATCAAATATCAGAGCATCCTCTGAAGTTGTCTGAACATTGGTTACAACAGGAAGCCATTGTGAAATGCAATGGTTGCTGCTTGTTTGGAGTCTAGATGGTATTATGCATGGTTTGAGTGAACTTTATACATTATTTGAGTCAAAAAATTAAAAAAAAGCGAATTTACTTCACTATCTGGGTGCTCTATGGGGTCAACACCAGAGGGTATTTTCAATGTTGCACCATGTGTATGTGTGCTCCACTGCGTGCATGTATCTAATAATCATAATAATAATCTTACAAATGATGAACAGAATGGTGCCTGAATTGTAATCCATGCATGCATGTCATTGCAGACCGTAATGACATCCAGCATGCGGGGGTGCAGTACATCCTGGACTCTGTGGTGGACCAGCTTCTGAAGAACCCGGACAGGAGGTTCATCTACGTGGAGACGGCCTTCTTCTACCGCTGGTGGAAGACTCAGAGCTCCGCCATGCAGCAGACTGTCAAACAGCTGGTCAATGAAGGTACAGTACACACACAGTAGCCTGACATTCCGTTTCACTCGCCTAGAACATATTTGAGCCAGGCTAGGTGGTACACAGGCCTGCATGCCCGGATGCACCACCATGGCAACGTTGGATTAGAACTAGGGCATTAAGCAACTAGTCAACTAGTAAATCCACTAGTCGACCTTGAAAAATCATATTCATTTTTATTTTTATTTTCCCGATTTTGTAGGCCTCAAGATCAGGTAGATTATAGTTATAGTCACCAATGTACATAGTTTTTAAATGTACAAATATATTTTTTTACACATAATGGGTAGTTGAACAACTAGTCGACTAGTAAAAATGACTAGAAGTGAATGCCCTAATTCGAACCCACAACCTCTTTGGGGGGGTGTGTGTGTGTGTGTGTGTGTGTGTGTGTGTGTGTGTGTGTGTGTGTGTGTGTGTGTGTGTGTGTGTGTGTGTGTGTGTGTGTGTGTGTGTGTGTGTGTGTGTGTGTGTGTGTGTGTGTGTGTGTGTGTGCAGGCACGTTAGCACTGCGCCACCCGAGCGCTTGCCTGCGTGCCTACATGTACATTGAAGTCTGTAGATTAAGTTGAAACAAAATTAACGATCTATTCAATATTGATGTACTACATAAAATTCACATGATTTATTTAATTCAGATCAGTGGTATTCAAAGTGGGGTCCAAGCGGGACCCTCAGGGTTCCTTGAGGCGGTTATCTTATGCTGTACCTCTGTAGTTTAGATGGATAAATAATGGTCGGATGTATAAAATAAGAGATCTTAGGAAGGAATCGTTCCCGAAAAGGGGAACGACAGAAGGAAGAAATGTGGTCACGTAGACGGACACAGATTATTCATGTATAACTCTACCCGTCTTGATTTATTTCCAGTGTTTTTTATTGCAGTCATTTTGACTGGACCATGGCTCCCTACCTGTCTTTGATTGTCATGCTGTATTTACAAGACTTGTGAAGAGCTTTTGGTTGGTATGGTGTAGTTGGAGATGGGTCAGTGGATACAACCACACATTTCAGCCAATGGACTTATCGTACCAGCACTCACAACAGTGACCTTGGGCTTATATTTTGACTTGCTTTACGATTGTAGCTACCTCTGGCTGTGCTAAATAAAACATCACACTCCTGTGAAGTCCCCCCCCCCCCCCCCCAGGTGGCCTGATTAAAGTAATGTTACCTTGACCTTGACCCCAACATCCTTTTACTATATTTAAATATTTCTGTCTGCCCTTTTGCTTGTACCCCACCCCACGCCCTCAGGTCGTCTGGAGTTTGTGAACGGTGGTTGGTGCATGAGCGACGAGGCAACCACTCACTACAGTGCTGTCATTGACCAAATGACCATGGGCCTGAGGTTCCTCAATGACACGTTTGGGCCATGCGGCCGCCCTCGCGTGGCATGGCACATCGACCCCTTTGGGCACGCCCGGGAGCATGCCTCCATGTTCGCACAGGTAGCCGAGCACATCTTTATGTTGTCAGAGGGGACTGACTGTTTGCCATTTCAGACTGCAGTGTGTGCAGGTGGTGTCTGTCATAATGTCTTGTCTTATCGTCATGATCTCTTCGTCGTTAAGTCTACTACTTCCCCTCTAATAGTGTCTGTCTTTCCTTCCTCATTTCAAACTAAGAATAATCTCATCCTACCTGGTTATTTGGCTATATTAGCATGGATTAAAGGGATTCGGTCATATTATGACCATATATGGAGAGGTCGGTCTTGTGATCAGTGCAGACTGAGAAATAACTGGCGCGCATCAATGGGGAGAGAGGGGAATTGCTTCCCTGTATGGTCAAGCAAGGGCTTTGAACAACCTCCTCTCACTATTTAAAGGTAACAGGGTTTGTTTGTGTTTTTTTTTAATTTCTTTATTTTGTTTTGTTTTTCTAGATGGGGTATGATGGCTTTTTCTTTGGCCGTCTGGACTACCAGGATCGAAATAACAGGATAATGAATTTGGATCAGGAGCTGTTATGGAGAGCATCGGACAGCCTCGCACCCCCCATGGCTGACCTCTTCACTGGTACCCTACTCTGACCATTAAACTAACGTCTAACCTTTACCATTTAACCCTAGATGTTTAACCCATTAAGACCTGAGGCCGATTCTAAAATCCTAACATAGTTGCTATATTGAGATGATAGGCTGACGTTGTTGACTTGATGTGGCTATAGAGCGTCGCAGTCCCTCCCCCTTTCAGAACGACGAGTGGCCCAGGAAGTATTTATTCTTTAAGTATTTATTTAAAGACGGTTACGCCGCGGACAAAGCCAACTCGGATCGTGACAAATCATGACAATGAACACAATGTTTTGGGCCGATCAAATAATTCATAAGAAGAAAAACAAAACAAATAGTGTTGTCTCCTGCCTTTATTTTCTTCTTTTCTAATGATTTGATCGGCCCAAAATATTGTGTTCATTGTCATGATTTGTCACGATCCGAGTTGGCTTTGTCCACGGCGTAACCGTCTTTGAATAAATACTTAAATAAAATCCTATGGGAGAAATGCATTGAATTTCATTTCCTGGGCCACTCGTCGTTCTGAAAGGGGGAGGGACCGCTCTATAGAGTGTCGCAGTCCCGCCCCCTCGAGAGACCCGGAAAATAAATCTCCGTTCATTTTCCTCATAGACTTTTCAGAAAGTATTTATTTAAAGACGTTTACGCCGCGGACAAAGCCAACTCTTGCCGTGACAAATCATGACGACAAACACAATTTTTCGGGCTAAACAAAGAATTAGAAAGTGGAAAAAAAAACGGCAGGTTTTAACACATTTTTTGTTTTTCTTCTTTGTAATTATTTGTTTGGTCCAACATATTGTGTGTTGTCATTTCATGACAAGAGTTGGCTTCGAAAAAATGCATTGAGATTCATTTCCTGGGCCTGGCGTCGTGATGAAAGGGGGCGGGATTGCGACGCTCTTAAGATTTCTGGCTTGGCCTTTTGGGCTTCAAAGAGTGAAGATTGGTCAGACGTTTGTCTCAGTTTGAGAATTTCCTTTTTAGAAAAAGGTTGATGCGCACCTCAAAAGGTTGGTGACTGGTGCGTAGGACAAAAGTGCATATAATAAAATGTTTATCTTTTGAATAACAACGAAAAGGACTCGCACACTGTCAGTGTCAGAAACTTGGACGGACAATGGAAATTAACTTTTCAAGTGTGTGTGTGCGCGTGTGTGTGTGTGTGTGTGTGTGTGTGTGCCGTCCATTGGCTTTTCCTCCAGGCATTCTGCCTAATGGATACAACCCCCCAGAGGGCTTCTGCTGGGACCAGTCCTGTGACGATCCACCGATCCGAGACGACCCAGACCTAGAAGATTATAACGTAGACGACGTGGTGACGCGCTTCCGCAACATCGCCACCAAACAGGTCGGGTCATGCAACTCAATCATGCATACTAGGGCATTCGCAAATACAGATTTTCTTTCGCATTCGACTTTGAATACAATAAGCTAATACCAGTAAGACGCCCCTGAAGGCGAGGTTGTGCTGAAACTATACAGTTCTGGGAATGCCAATATATGGACTTTATTTATTTCTGGGCCGTGTAGGGCGTCCAATGTGTGCTAATTGGTAAGGCCAGGCGGGGGCTCTCGGGCACAGCCCAGTTAGGGCCCAGGTAGGGCCGGTGGCCTTAATTTTCGGGCCTCTTGAGAACTCTAGTTTTTTGCCGGCTGCCGGGGCACGGCTGCGCTAATAACTTTGGGGCGGGGCCCCGTCTAGAGTTTGAATGTGGACGGGTATCAGTCAAAAGGGAGACATCCTCGAAGAGGAAGGACGGGTGGGGTAGGATCAACATATGGAATGTCGGATGGGGTCAGTGTCATGATCCTCATATATATATATATATATATATAGACGGCCAGATATAGACTATTCTTTATCAAAATGTGAAAAATAATGATATACTAGCTAATATTTTAAATTTGATGTACATATGTGTAGAATAGTACTTTTGTAATAGTCTAGTATTGGATCATTCTGTGAAACCCCTAATGACAAACGCACATTAATGACTGAAATGCGCAAGGCATCGTGTTGTACAAATCTTGTCGTTCATTCTCCTTCCACTCGCGTCCTTCCTACAGGCCGCCGTGTATAAAAGCAAGCACATCATCATGACGATGGGCTCGGACTTCCAGTACGAGAACGCCAACCTGTGGTACAAGAACCTGGACAAGTTGATCCGCTACGTCAACGCTCAGCAGGCCAACGGCAGCAGCATCAACGTCTTGTACAGCACCCCCTCCTGTTACCTACAAGAACTGCACGGGGCCAACCTCACCTGGTGGGAGGACCATCATCTCTCGTGCTCTTATTTATTACAGTAGCATGGTAAAATGCGTCCACGCGTCACGGGGAATTAAATCGATTGGATGCATAGGACGTGTGTGCAGGCGAGAGAATAATAATCAGATTTTTTCTTTTTCTTTTTTTTTTTTTTTTTAGTGAGCCTCTAAGGCCACCGAAGTCCTGACGTCCTGACGTCACTCGCTCATCCCTTATTGTGCTCCGTCTGTCTTCCCAGGGCTCTGAAGACGGATGACTTCTTCCCGTACGCTGATGATGCACATAATTTCTGGACGGGTTACTTCACCAGTCGGCCAGCCCTGAAACGTTATGAGAGACTCAGCAACAGCTATCTGCAGGTAGTCCCACATGGGGTTTAGGATTTAAACGATTCCGGTTCCTTAACGAGTCCCTCTTAACAGTTCCCATTTAATGATTCCTATAGCATCGCAGTCCTGCCCCCGAGAGAGACCGGGAAAATAAATCCCTGTTCATTTTCCTCAGACTTTTCAGAAAGTAATTATTTAAAGACGTTTACGCCACGGACAAAGCCAACTCTTGTCGTGACAAATCATGACGATAAACACAATGTTTTGGGCCAAAAAGACGGCAGGTTACAACACTTATTTGTTTAGTCCAAAATACTGTGTGTGTTGTCATGATTTGTCACGACTCGAGTTGGCTTCGTACGACGCTTAAAAGGTCTTTAAATAAATACTTTTTGAAATGTCTATGGGGAAAAATGCATTGGGATTCATTTCCTGGGCCTGGCGTCGTCATGAAAGGCCACCAGTGAGTGTACAAATGGAACTCTTGACTGTACAAAATGTACAAGATGGTCCTTATTTGATAATCACCGGTATTGTAATTGTACAGTTCTGCCAGCTCTGACCGTGTGATAAATGGTTCCAAATGTGATGTCATCAATGTTGGTTCCGGATCCCAACCGGGCCTATATCCCATGTTAAATGTACTCCCTTTACTCTGACACAGTTTGGCCAGCGCTCAAAAATATTTTTGGAGTAACAAATGTGTGCTATTTTATGTTGCAAGAGAAGAAGAAAGAATATCTAACTTGGGTAAATCTCAAGCGTTGTACACTCTTTTTTTCCCCCCCCTTTTTTTTACTGACAAGTGCTTTCACTCTGGGGCTATCACCTCGTTCACTGATTGGTCTAGAAATTTGGTGGGCGGTCCCCTTGGTTTTGCAGGCACAGAGAGACGGAAAGAGACCACATAAAGCGAGAGAAAAGGACTGAATAGAAAACGGAAAGGATTAGAGGGAGAAAGCAGAGGAGAAAGAACTGCATTGTGTGTGCGTGCGTGCGTGAGTGATATGGCGGCGCGAGAGATCTGAACCGAGTATGATGGCACTTTTCTAGATGTATAGCATATTGTCACCTAATGGGTGATAACTTATCACCTCAAACTGCAGTATGAGTAGGCCTTAAGAGTGAGGAAGAGTAGTTAGTTGTGGCTTTTGTCTTAGAACTGTGTGACTTTTGCTGTTTTGTAGACCTGCAACCAACTGGAGGTGCTGGGCGGACAAGTGTCCAGGAATGGTGTCTTTGGAGAAGGAAACAGCCAGACCATGAGTAAGCCTAAATAAGTTTAATTCTGCCTGAAGTCTAGTCTATTCCGTCACATAAAGTCATCGGTGTATCGGCACATATCAAAGGATGTTAAATGTAAAGACATAAATCCTCCCAAGTCGTAATACATTATCGTAATGCATTACTGTATAAAGAGTGCTTTGCGCCGGGATATTATACAAGTGGAAATGGTTGATGGCAGCCTGTCCTCTGGTCACCAGGAAAGGCTATGGCCGTGGCGCAGCACCACGACGCCGTGTCGGGAACGGAGAAGCAACATGTTGCTAATGACTACGCCAGGAGACTGGCCATTGGCTGGCAACACTGTCAGGTAGGGCAATATGTCACATGACTCTAACCCATTTTGACCTGAGATCAGATTCTAAAAATGTCTTCTACATCCTGACAGTTTTCTAAAAAAAAAGCTATGTTTCCATGTCGGTTGTTCTTCAAAAATAGCAGACCTATAAGCTCGTATGAGCTTGTAGATCTGCTATTTTTCAATAGCATAATGCTAACACCAAAAGGGGTTCCAGAGGTCTGTCCCTCAGTCTCTTCTGGCTCCCAAAATGTTGAATGACTCCTAAACCTGCAGATTCACTTTCCAATTTCCAACACAGCCTAAACACTAACTTCATCAGTTCTACCTTGATTCTAACATCCTTGTTGTTTATGTCCTCAACTCTACTGACTTATACACTGCTATTATTTAATGTTTTATTCCTTTTCTTTTCTTTGTTTTTTGAGCACCTATGCACAGCTTTGTGTGTTTGTACCACGGAATGTGATGATTTGATTGGCTGAGCACGGAATGTGATTATGTATAAGATCTTTTTTTTGAGTGGTGCAACCACTCCAAGGAACAGCAATGTCCGTGTTCGCCTATGTGTCCGCCTATGTATGTGTATTCTGTATTCTTGTCTCGTCAATATCTGCTAAAATAGTTATAGGATGCAGATGGACACTGTATGTTGGTCACTTGGAGTCAACTCAATGCACAGCTTTTAGGGGTGCGGGGCGCGTCACCTGTATTGTAGACTCGCACTGGCGTGACTGCAGAGCTAGTGACACTGCAGAACTCAACACCCTGATGCAGCGATTCAGAAGATTAGACTTAGACTTTGTCAGTTGTTCTTGGTAAGAGTGTCTTCTAAATGCTGAAATTCTAAACGGTGGGAGAACGTCAGAGTCTCTAGCATTACCGCAGCTGACCCCAGTGCAAATCCAACCCGATGTACAGTGCACATAACATGATATTCCTCCTCCCCTCTCTCCTGCCTTTCCCGTAATGTAATTCATTCATTATTTGTCCCACACTAGAGCGCTTGGGCTTTCACTATACCGTTTGTAGTACGTGTTCAGCTATGTTCCTCTACACTGCATAAGGAGCATGGTGCTCTTGATAATGGTGCTCTTATAGAAGAACCATGGCTTCTCCCCGTCTTCCTCAGGTTCTGGTCAGTAACAGCCTCGCTGCCCTCACTGGTTCGTCTGCTCCGAGGATGTACTGCGAGCACCTCAACATCAGTGTGTGTCCTCTCACGGAGGCCAGCAAAAAGGTAATGCTACACACATACTGCATGTTGACTGTACACTAGCCCTGGACTGAGGTGTACAAATTGAGTCCGTGAAAGAAATGATGGTTAAACTCCTACCGCTCTCTTTCAGTTCTCGGTAAACGTGTACAACCCCTTGGCTCGTCCAGTCACGAGGGCAGTCAGGCTGCCGGTCAACGGAACGCTGTATTCCATATCTGATGCTAATGGCGTACCTGTGGACTGCCAGGTCAGTGACTGTGTGTGAGAGGGAGAAATGGCCTGTCTATTGTAGTCTTTTTGGTTTCGCGGGACCCCACAAATGTATACTTGCAATGTAGTCCCATGTTTGTATGTAGTCTCTGTGATGCAGATTGCGGCCTGTTCTAAATCTGTTATCAAGGTGCAATCAACTAGATTAATAACTATTCACGATATCTGACAAAATAACATCGCTATAATTTTTGGTAATGCCATACCCTAACCACAGTACATTCCTGAGTGATAATCGTACTCTGATAGCGTGCAAATGGACCCTTTGATATTGTACACTCATTGACATTGAACACTTATAAGGGCTCATTCACACTCCAATTTTACCGCTGTAGTGCCGAAATGATTTTGGCTCGTCAGAAAATGCTAGTGGCACCGAAGAGACTACTTTAGGACGGTACCCCCCCCCCCCCCTCCCCCCCCGAACCTCAAATTACGTCACATTGTAGGCTCTACAGAGCCGAACCGGCTTTTATTCGGCTCTAAAAAATGGGAGTATGAATCGCGCCTAAGAGTGTGTTTTTACAATACGACTCCATATTCTTGTGTCCTGTCCACAGGTTGTCCCAGTGTCTGCAGCCACCCAGGCGCTGAGGGGAGGAAGGGGCTATGCCGTGAATGAGCTGGTCTTCCAGGTCCAGGCTCCTCCACTGGGCTACAGCACCTACTCTGTGTCCCGGTTTCAGAGCAGACCCCCACCGGCCCCCGCACAGCCCAGACCCCTGGCGGGAGTGGCTGCCATCGAGAACAAGGTACGGTTACAGTTATAGATTATGAAGGGCATAATCCCATGAAAGTTGTCGACACTTTCATTCAGTGCCGCACCTGGTGGTCACCAGTTTTGTCTCTCGTTGTCAATTAGCCCATTATAAATAAAAGAGAGAAAATGTAATTATATTATGCATGTCATCTGCATGTCATCACCTGCACACCAGATTAGAGGAATTTTCTAAATATGGATAAAAAAATATATATATATATATAAAAACATCAAAACTTGTCTTGTCGTCCCTGGCAATCAGTGCATAATTGGATTCAACTCGTCTTGTCGTCCCTGGCATTTGAACTGTTTTAACAGCCCAGCAATACAGTGTGAAAAGTGCATGGATGGATGGATGGTTTTTAATGTGAGTCTGTGTGCATTGCGTTACCAGTTCCTGCGTGCGACCTTTGACCCAGAGACGGGACTTTTGAGCAGCCTCAGTAACCTGGAGACTCGACAGACCATCAAACTAACACAGAACTTCTACTGGTCTCTCTCTCTTTCTTTCTCGCACACACACACACACACACACACACGCACACACGCACACACGCACGCACACACCTGCATACGTTTGTCAGTCTAATGACTGCATTTTGTTTGTTACCTGTTATATATTCCAGGTACAATGCCAGTGATGGTAACAACTCGGCCAGTAACCAGATGTCGGGTGCTTACATCTTCAGACCCAACTCTTCCACCCCATTCATCATCAGCAAGACGGCAAAAACCCAGAGTATACAGGTAGACGGAACACACTGACTGTGTTTGAAGGTATCTTAAGTACAATTTTTTGTGTATGCTTTCATTTTTCCCATAGAGATATTTATAGTTGGTTACTTTATTGACACAAATGTATAAAACATTGGGTCCAAACAATAATTAGAAAAAAACCCATGAATCAAAAAAAAACTTTAAAAGGTACAATACATTAAAATATACAATAGACAATACAGGATCCCTTTACAACAGGAGCTTTCTATTGCTCCACACGTGACAGGCAGGCATGTAGCATATTATGCAAAGTCTCTCTGTTAGTGCCCACAAAGAGTGAGCTCAAATCAATACCATATTTCACTCTTGATATCTTGTGTGAGGGGACACACCAGTATGTGTGCTGTCCGTTTTGTATACCCGTCTCACATTGGCAAAACCCGCCAACCAAAAATAAATGGATCTGGGTTGATTGCTTGGTATGTCTTATATCTATACATTTTTTTTAAGACTAGAATCAAGCCACCCAGGCTCCTGGTGGTGAATCATACAAATATTAGATTCTAGTGAAAAAGTAATGAACAATTATAATTGAAATTCCTGATCCCATGAAATGTTTCCCATTTATCCTTTTCTTCTTTTCTTTCTCTTCTATGTCGTACTTCATCTCCTGCTCGGCTGCCTCAGACCTCGGTGGTCCAGGAGGTCAGACAGTGGTTTGGTCCCTGGGTGTCTCAGGTGGTCCGCCTCTACGCCCACAGCAGGTCTCTGGAGTTGGAGTGGACCGTTGGACCCGTACCCATAGAGTGAGTGCAGACCGTGATGGGTTTGCGTAAGACATTTGTTGGCCTTTTTATTAATGGAGTCTTGGAGTGTATATACTTTGGGGGTTGATGCTATACCCTCCACAGGGCTTCGAGAGTCGGAGAGCACGAGGTTCAAATATAAGGAAATGGTTGCACAGACGGACTGTATGTGTGTGTGTGTGTGTGTGTGGTGTGTGTAGATGCATGTAGACTGCACACCAGCTGGGGTCCTCTTAGAACAAGGAGTACCAAAAACGGAAGCCTACAGTAAAAGGAAACCTGGGTCCTAAATGAAACTAGTGTGCCTGAAAAAGCATTCACTAAATAGTACGTTTGTCCCTAAAAAATAACCTATACTAAGTCTTTTAGGTGTTTTAAAATACAGCAGCAGTCACAGAAGCAACTGTGTTTTGGCCTATTGGCCCTTGTCCGCGTTTGAGCTATCAACTCTAGCTTATATTTGATTAATATATTTGGCCACAGATCCCCCCCCCCCCCCCCCCATCTGAAAAGGTGTGCTTTTAAATAATTTCTTCCTCCAATAATTTAAAAGAGACCATCTACAAGCTCGATCTTGTAGATGGGCTATTTTCGAAACAGCCAAAGTTTTAAAATAGAATTTCAAGTGGTTTAAAAAGCAGTTAAAGTGGGGAGCCCCTGGCACCGGGGGAACTGGGTTAGTGTCAAAGCATCCTTTTGATTTGATTTGATTTGATTTGATATATTCATGATACAATTCATAGAAGAGCAGCATACAGAATGATCAGGATTGCACAAAAAAGTCAAGAGGACTTAATTCCATTGTGATCCAAATAAATAAATAGTTACGGCATATGATAAGAAGAACATGTGTACTAACGTTACAATACTAATGACATTTACAACCGGCCATCATAGATCAATAAACAAAAGACAATAAATAGATAAATCCTTTAACAAGACACTGAACTGCTCCCGATGAGCAGGTTGGTGATTTGCATGGTTTATTCCATCGTTCGGATGCGTGTTTACGGATGCGTGTTTTTGAAATGGGTGAATGTAATGCACAGCACTTTAGATTAAGGCGCTATAAATGCACCATTTGCCATTTTTTTATTAGATGTGATGCGAGATATGTGGCAATGGAAACAGAAGGGGGCAGTCATTAGCTGCACTAAACGTATATAACTCACAGTTCTTGTGCAGCACTAGAGAACCGAGCGCTTGTTTTTATTTCCCCTGTCATTACTCAGCCTTTTATTCTTTCCTTTGGATTGAATGAGTTGGACTTAGGTTTTGATCAACCCATTTTGGACTGAGGTCGAAAAAAAAAAAAAAGGCTTCTGAATCCTAAATTTCTGAAAAACCTATGCTTCTATGTCAGTGGTGCTCAACCTTTGTCGAGGACCCCCAGAATTATCTCTATTGGGCCATGGACCCCCATCTCAAAATATGTAGGGACCCCCCCAGAAGCAAATATCTTTGTTAAAAATGTTCGCTCTGAAATATATAATCAATGATTTGCGCCACATTTTCACGATTTTTCACAGACGGACTGTGTGTGTGTGTGTGTGTGTGTGTGTGTGTGTGTGTGTGTGTGTGTGTGTGTGTGTGTGTGTGTGTGTGTGTGTGTGTGTGTGTGTGTGTGTGTGTGTGTGTGTGTGTGTGTGTGTGTGTGTGTGTGTGTGTGTGTGTGTGTGTGTGTGTGTGTGTGTGTGTGTGTGTGTGTGTGTGTGTGTGTGTGTGTGTGTGTGTGTGTGTGTGTGTGTGTGTGTGTGTGTGTGTGTGTGTGTGTGTGTGTGTGTGTGTGTGTGTGTGTGTGTGTGTGTGTGTGTGTGTGTGTGTGTGTGTGTGTGTGTGTGTGTGTGTGTAGACTGCACACCAGCTGGGGTCCTCTTAGAACAAGGAGTACCAAAAACGGAAGCCTACAGTAAAAGGAAACCTGGGTCCTAAATGAAACTAGTGTGCCTGAAAAAGCATTCACTAAATAGTACGTTTGTCCCTACAAAATAACCTATACTAAGTCTTTTAGGTGTTTAAAATACAGCAGCAGTCACAGAAGCGACCGTGTTTTGGCCCTTGTCCGCGTTTGAGCTATCAACTCTAGCTTATATTTGATTAATATATTTGGCCACAGATCCCCCCCCCCCCCCCCATCTGAAAAGGTGTGCTTTTAAATAATTTCTTCCTCCAATAATTTAAAAGAGACCATCTACAAGCTCGATCTTGTAGATGGGCTATTTTCGAAACAGCCAAAGTTTTAAAATAGAATTTCAAGTGGTTTAAAAAGCAGTTAAAGTGGGGAGCCCCTGGCACCGGGGGAACTGGGTTAGTGTCAAAGCATCCTTTTGATTTGATTTGATTTGATTTGATATATTCATGATACAATTCATAGAAGAGCAGCATACAGAATGATCAGGATTGCACAAAAAAGTCAAGAGGACTTAATTCCATTGTGATCCAAATAAATAAATGGTTACGGCATATGATAAGAAGAACATGTGTACTAACGTTACAATACTAATGACATTTACAACCGGCCATCATAGATCAATAAACAAAAGACAATAAATAGATAAATCCTTTAACAAGACACTGAACTGCTCCCGATGAGCAGGTTGGTGATTTGCATGGTTTATTCCATCGTTCGGATGCGTGTTTACGGATGCGTGTTTTTGAAATGGGTGAATGTAATGCACAGCACTTTAGATTAAGGCGCTATAAATGCACCATTTGCCATTTTTTTATTAGATGTGATGCGAGATATGTGGCAATGGAAACAGAAGGGGGCAGTCATTAGCTGCACTAAACGTATATAACTCACAGTTCTTGTGCAGCACTAGAGAACCGAGCGCTTGTTTTTATTTCCCCTGTCATTACTCAGCCTTTTATTCTTTCCTTTGGATTGAATGAGTTGGACTTAGGTTTTGATCAACCCATTTTGGACTGAGGTCGAAAAAAAAAAAAAAGGCTTCTGAATCCTAAATTTCTGAAAAACCTATGCTTCTATGTCAGTGGTGCTCAACCTTTGTCGAGGACCCCCAGAATTATCTCTATTGGGCCATGGACCCCCATCTCAAAATATGTAGGGACCCCCCCAGAAGCAAATATCTTTGTTAAAAATGTTCGCTCTGAAATATATAATCAATGATTTGCGCCACATTTTCACGATTTTTCACAGACGGACTGTGTGTGTGTGTGTGTGTGTGTGTGTGTGTGTGTGTGTGTGTGTGTGTGTGTGTGTGTGTGTGTGTGTGTGTGTGTGTGTGTGTGTGTGTGTGTGTGTGTGTGTGTGTGTGTGTGTGTGTGTGTGTGTGTGTGTGTGTGTGTGTGTGTGTGTGTGTGTGCATGTAGACTGCACACCAGCTGGGGTCCTCTTAGAACAAGGAGTACCAAAAACGGAAGCCTACAGTAAAAGGAAACCTGGGTCCTAAATGAAACTAGTGTGCCTGAAAAAGCATTCACTAAATAGTACGTTTGTCCCTACAAAATAACCTATACTAAGTCTTTTAGGTGTTTAAAATACAGCAGCAGTCACAGAAGCGACCGTGTTTTGGCCTATTGGCCCTTGTCCGCGTTTGAGCTATCAACTCTAGCTTATATTTGATTAATATATTTGGCCACAGATCCCCCCCCCCCCCCCCATCTGAAAAGGTGTGCTTTTAAATAATTTCTTCCTCCAATAATTTAAAAGAGACCATCTACAAGCTCGATCTTGTAGATGGGCTATTTTCGAAACAGCCAAAGTTTTAAAATAGAATTTCAAGTGGTTTAAAAAGCAGTTAAAGTGGGGAGCCCCTGGCACCGGGGGAACTGGGTTAGTGTCAAAGCATCCTTTTGATTTGATTTGATTTGATTTGATATATTCATGATACAATTCATAGAAGAGCAGCATACAGAATGATCAGGATTGCACAAAAAAGTCAAGAGGACTTAATTCCATTGTGATCCAAATAAATAAATGGTTACGGCATATGATAAGAAGAACATGTGTACTAACGTTACAATACTAATGACATTTACAACCGGCCATCATAGATCAATAAACAAAAGACAATAAATAGATAAATCCTTTAACAAGACACTGAACTGCTCCCGATGAGCAGGTTGGTGATTTGCATGGTTTATTCCATCGTTCGGATGCGTGTTTACGGATGCGTGTTTTTGAAATGGGTGAATGTAATGCACAACACTTTAGATTAAGGCGCTATATAAATGCACCATTTGCCATTTTTTATTAGATGTGATGCGAGATATGTGGCAATGGAAACAGAAGGGGGCAGTCATTAGCTGCACTAAACATATATAACTCACAGTTCTTGTGCAGCACTAGAGAACCGAGAGCGCTTGTTTTTATTTCCCCTGTCATTACTCAGCCTTTTATTCTTTCCTTTGGATTGAATGAGTTGGACTTAGGTTTTGATCAACCCATTTTGGACTGAGGTCGATAAAAAAAAAAAAAAAGGCTTCTGAATCCTAAAATTTCTGAAAAACCTATGCTTCTATGTCAGTGGTGCTCAACCTTTTTCATGTTGAGGACCCCCAGAATGATCTCTATTGGGCCACGGACCCCCCCCCCATCTCAAAATATGTAGGGACCCCCCCCCAGAAGCAAATATCTTCGTTAAAAATGTTCGCTCTGAAATATATAATCAATGATTTGCGCCACATTTTCACGATTTTTCAAAAATGGCAGACCTACAAGCTCGTAGGCACGCTATGAGCTATTTTTCAAAGGCTAAATTATAACAATGTTTACAACACCAAATGGGGTTCACCTCTTTAAAAGGTTAAAGAGGTGGTCGGTGGATGACTCACAAAGGAAGCATATAGAGACATCCATTGCACCAAAGTCTAATACACGTTCTGATGTAGGTGCATTTGTTAAAGGACCACTTCACTGCTTTTCAACCCATCTTCATATAATTGGTCCTCACTAATGTTCATGATAAAACGGCACAATTGTTTTTCCTACTCTGTCTGTGTCTCATAGGAGGGCAGTTCAGAAACCTGTCCACCAGTGACCTCATCGATGGGGAATCCATGCTAATATAAACGCCAAGCTTTCTATTCCTGAAAAGATGCAATGCAAAAATGGAAGCCATCGTTCTCACGATAATAGACATCAAAAACATTGTTTAAAAAATAACGATGATGGACGGGTTTCTGAATTGCCCATAGCCTCTCCTACGAGACACGGACTGAGTAGGAAAGAATTGTGCTGTTTTGTCATGATTTATTAGTGAGGACCAATAATGATGGGTTGAAAAGTGGTGAAGTGGTCCTTTTTTAAGATAAGAGGAACATGAACAATATCTGCATTCATGTTTTCCTATTCTCTCTGCATTCATTTATTCCTATTCTCCCTAGGCCACATTATACTTCCTAACTCGCTATAACTCCTCCTTTTCATTCTCAGTGACCACCTGGGAAAAGAAGTAATCACGCGTCTAGACACCAGTATCGACTCTGCAGGAGTCTTCTACACCGACTCCAACGGCAGAGAAGTGCTGCAGCGAAAGTAAGCCGCATTAGGAAGACCGTTTTCTTTACCGGATTTATCTGGTATAAAGAGGTATGGTCCACTCCCTAGTCGGCAATTCTGATTGGAGTCTTAAAGGGATAGTTCAGATTTTTTTTGAACGTAAGTTGTATGAAATACTTGCCATTAATATAGTGGTCGCAACTGTATTAATTGATTGCCAGAGTCCCGTGGTGGGAGTTCTGCTCTGGTTTGAATGAATATCAAGTAGTTCCTTCATTTGTATTGTTGACCTATTTCTAAAATATTAGTGCAACTTTTGTTCTTTTTTTTTTTTTTACCCCTCTATCACACAGAACTATGTTTTTTGTGTCCTACGCCCAAAAAATTGTTCCATGTGATGGAGGGGTCAAAGTTGAACGAAAGTCGCACTAATATTTTAGTTAAATAAATCTGAACTATCCCTTTAACCACAGACTCGATGGGCATAACGTTGCTGTCGGGTGGAAGCCTTGTATGTCCAAAACCGTTCCATTTTTATTGTTTTTGTAAACAAATTGAAATGGTAAATGGCCACTGTACACAAGCTCACAATGCGTTTGTGTTAGCTTGTGTACATTGGCTTATTTTTACTACTTTTGTACTACACTCTTGATGATGATTGTATGATGACGTAGGGCAGGGTTCCCCAATACATTTTCCTCAAGGGCCATATTTTGACTACGGTACCAGGCTGGGGGCCGAGTCCGCACGTGCAAGGTCGAGGTCTTGCCCTGAAAATGAATTTTCAGGGCAAGACCCCATTTGAAAAGGATGCCCAGTTTGACATGCATAGGCTACTGACCCCCGTAACTGAAGTAGGGCATTCATTTACCAAAAACATAAATGTGGAGATAAGAGGTTTTTACTCAACGATAAAAGTAATTGTATCGTCGAGTAAAACTTAAAAATTTGATCAATGTAATTCAGAATCATTGTGTGTGTGTGTGTGTGTTGTGCTGTCCCGTCCCAAAGGAAAGACTTCCGTCCAACGTGGAAGCTAAAACAATCTGAACCCATCGCTGGCAACTACTACCCCATCAACTCACGTGCGTACATCAAGGTTTGTGTGGCTCTCTATCCTGCACCTGTTGTAGATTAACTTGATGTTTTTACTTACCGTGATTACCCACGCCAATCTTGATCATTTAAAATTATTTAAAACAATTCTGCAAAGAAGGGTTTGTGGTTGATCACAAATGACTATAATAAAGCTGCCCTGACGTCAGTTCCTCTGCCTGTTGTGAGTTCTACAGTGTGGATTTTATGATGTCACAGAGTGAGCCAGGGTCTCTTTCACCCAGGAGACTTCAGACAGCATGGCCTGTCTACTATAGTCTTTTTGGTTTTGCGGGACCCCACAAATGTATACTTTCAATGTAGTCCCAACTATATTAAAGCTGCTATAAGCAATAATAATGTCAAATTCTTTATGACTTTTTTCCCCCCATACAGCCAGCAATGGGTAGAACGCTCCCCAAAAAAATGTAGTCTCTGCTGTGACACATCTAGGGGGGCGCAATCTGCATTCAAAGATTTTCCTAGAAGCCTTGTCATTGGTCGATTTGCCCGTCTGCTTCCTGATTGGTTAGTCATTGCGACCGGGTTATTTTCCGACCAATGACAAAGCTTCTAGGAACATCCTTGAATGCAGATTGCGGCCCCTAGATGTGACTACCTGTCCTCTTAACCCATTAAGACCTGAGGCTGATTCTACAAATGCCTTCTAAATGGAATCAATAGTTCTCACCCTTTTTCATGCCAAGGACCCCCAAATGGATATATATATAGATATTAGCCCCCCCCCCCCTGCCCATATGAAAATGTGACCCCCAGAAGAGATGATTTGTGCTAAAGAAAAACAATAATTTCAAGATATTTCAAAAATGGCGGATGTACAAGCATGCAGCGCAGCACAAAGTGACGAGCTGCAAGCTTGAGAACCCCTGTTCTAAATCCTAAGAGTTTTCTGAAACTAGCTATATACAAATATATAATCAAAAGCGGTTAACCCATTTAATGCGAACACCTTTTGGTGTTGGCGTTACGTTATGCTTTGGCTATTTAAAAATAGCAGATCTACAAGCTCATAGCGCGCCACCGAGTGGCGCGCTACGAGCTTGTAGGTCTGCTATTTTTGAAAAATCGAAGAACGACTGACATAGAAACATGGCTTTTTCGGGAAAACTGTCAGGATTTAGAAGACATTTTTAGAGTCTGATCTCGGGTCAGAATGGGTTACTATAAATGGTGAGTGTTTGTGCGCAGGACAATGACGCTCAGCTGACGGTGGTGACGGATCGCTCTCAGGGTGGAAGCAGTATCTTCAACGGCTCACTGGAGATCATGGTGAGATAAACGCGACACTAGCACGCTACGCTTCGCTCGTACGCTCACTTCTGAACAAACTCTGGGCTGCTATTTTTTCTGGGAGTCTGGGGGTTCACTTCAAAATACACTGCAGCGTCTGTCTACTCTGGTAACCTATATTAGTCTTAGACACATGCATGTGGTATGTGTAGACCTTGGACCACAGTGCCAGTTCAGGCAAAAATCCCCAATCTTGGATTGCGTCGTATAAGAACTGTGTTCTAAGAAATAAACAAACCACCCTGGCGTTTTTTACTCGTCTGGATATGAATGAAGCATCAACTGACGGTGGAAAAAGTAGAAATGTATCCAATGAGTAAGAAAGTATATATTTCTTTTTATATCGAATGTAACTCAATATCATGACATGCCTGTGGGATTTCCAAAATAACACTGACACAGGGGGTTAGTGGGAGTGGCATCAGGACCTCTGTACTTTATATTATCATAAATTAGGGCCGGGACTAATTGCGATTAATTTAGATTAATTAACTACAGAAAAATGAATCTCGATTAACTACAGATAAATTAATCGCACCTTTTTTTTTTCACCGCGGAACGTTTCTCACTGGGCGCTTTTCTATAGTACTGAAAACTGGAAATAATAAAAAGTCACCCCATTTTGTGTTGCCTAGAACTGGAGGTCTGACAAAAAAACAGTAACAATATGAAGTAAGTACAGCTTTGTGATGTCACTGAGATGTACTTGTTACTGTCAGACCTCCAGTTCAACACAGAATGGGGTGACTTTTTATTATTATTTCCACAACGGGTATATTAACGACAGTAAAATGTTGAAAATGAGTGGTATCCTGTAGTCGCTATTCATTGATTCACTGGGATACCAAAAAACATTAAAAAAAAAGGTTTCTCGCTGTTCTCAGGTTGAATATTGATATGCGATTAAAATGCGATTAATCTAGATATATTTTTTTAATCGAGTCCCAGCTCTATCATAAATATAAAAAAATATATATGCCTCAGTGGCCGCTGGACGGTCTAAAGAGGACGAGACGCGAAGACCGTACGGGAGAGACGCCATGTTGCTCCATGGCAGTGTTGCCGACTCGTGACAGAAATAAGCCAACCCCACCTCCAAAAACAAGCCAAAACAAACCCAACAATATGACCATATAATCCTAATTAAAAAAAAAAAAGATTTGATGCATTTATCATTATAAATACCATGCATGTCTAATGATAAGACTATATTAAAGCTGCCCTGACGTCAGTTCCTCTGCCTGTTGTGAGTTCTACAGTGTGGATTTTATGATGTCACAGAGTGAGCCAGGGTCTCTTTCACCCAGGAGACTTCAGACAGCATGGCCTGTCTACTGTAGTCTTTTTGGTTTTGCGGGACCCCACAAATGTATACTTTCAATGTAGTCCCATGTTTGAACAACAAAAAAAACTATATTAAAGCTGCTATGAGCAATAATAATGTCAAATTATTATTGAACGGGAGGAGGAAGTCAAGCGGAATCTTGGAAGGCACGCGCCTCTGATTGTCCTCTGATTTTGCTTACAGACGGGTGCAGACTAGTCATTGGTCCGACAAACGACAACGTCTAAAATAGCAGACCTACAAGCTCGTAGATCTGCTATTTTTCAATAGCTAAATTATAACGTAATGTTTAAAACACCAAAAGGAGGGGTTCCATCGATGTTGTGCCCCTCGCGTTCGAATCTGATCGCAGGCACCATTTTGTTGAATGAGGCCTGTTGTGTCTTCCTAAGCACGCACACATAAATACACGCGGCCTCCTCCGCTTCCATTCCGCAGCTCCATCGGCGCCTGCTGTACGACGACGTGCGCGGGGTGGCCGAGCCCCTCAACGAGACCTCCGACGAGTACCCCCAGGGCCTGGTGGTCCGCGGCAGCCTTCTCCTGTCCCTGGAGCCCCCGCAGAGGGCTGCCGACGCACACCGGCCCCTGGCCCAAGAGACGGTGTTGCAGCCGCTGGTGACGTTCACCGATGGAGACTTGCACCCCAACACTAGACTGGAGGTGAGAGAGAGAGAGAGAGGAGTGGAGGGTATGATAAAAGACGGCGACAAAACGATCCCAATGAGGACGCTATAAACGGCAGATGTTATGGATATGACATGGATCAAGCGTTTTCAAAGGTACATTATTCAGCATTTGAGCCACGGACCAACATTTGATTAGATTTAGCCTCTCAGAACCCAAGCTATTATATTCCATGCTGTATTGACATGGTACCATAGGAGATAAATAACAATTATTCTACATTGTGTGTGTGTAGACTTTTACCGTTGAGAGTGTAATATGAATAATTTTACACTCTTAACAGTTAAATATCTAGAAGGGTCCATTAGATTATTAGCTCATCATTTAGCTGGGGACCACCTGGAGAAACCCCGTCAAGGACCACTGGTGGTACCCGGACCACTGGTTGAAAACCAATGTCATGGCTGAACGACTGGGTTGATGGACGGACAGACAGAGGTTATCTATGAGCAGATGGTCGTCAAAATGCAAAAGGGAAAAGCTTGGCAAAGCGGTGTTTAAACCAGGCTGCTATGTTCCTCCGTGTCCAAGGTTCCCCTCAACTTTTCCCCACATCTCTCTATAGTGCTCTGTTCTGCCTCTTATCTCTCCCCTCTGTATAGTTCTCTGGCCTCCAGGCTGCGCTGCCCCCTGCTGTCCACCTGCTGACGGTGTCCCAGTGGGACGGGGAGTCCATACTGCTGCGCCTGGAGCACCAGTTTCAGGCCAGTGAGAGCAAGGAGCACTCCCTACCCGTCGCTGTCGATCTGCAGGTCTGTCACGCTTTTTTCATACAAGTCCTCGAGTAGTACGTTTCAATTTTCTAAAACGGTTAGTCCCAATACTCGTTGGGTGGTTCATGATTAGACCGCATAGTAAATCTCACGATAATCTATGACTTAAATCACTTAGATTTGTATCAATCTCGGGTGCGTTACAGTGATCCATATCTGTAGCTGAACTAGGGAAGCGCTTGATTTCCTTACAAGCCCTGGCCGTGCCATCATGATTCTGACGTCAGAGTGGCGAGGGGCTTTCCCCAACGACTTCTATGCGGGCTCGCCGGGCTTGGTGGCCGTGGTAGCATAGCAACTTATGCTACTATTTTGGCGTCACATTTAGCTTGAATACTGGGTGAAAGTCTCATTCAAAAAATTATTTTTGCACAACATTGTTCAGGTGAACTGTGTGTTTATGCTTGTTCATTGTAATAATCAATATCGCTATGATTATTTTATTTATCGCCGCGTCGCTCCGCATGACAACATACAGTCTAGCCCGTCTCAGATGCAGGCTGCACACACACGGGGGGACGTGTGTGTGTGTGTGTGTGTGTGTGTACACACATGCCCAGTCCCCCGTAGAGGCTCATGATCTCGTCCGCAAGACTATGCCTCGGCATAGCGATATTTATTATTACAATGAATACAAACATAAACACACTATAGTTCACTTGAACAATGTTGTGGTAACTAACTACGGTATTACAGAGTGAGAGCGAGGGTGTACATGTCAGCCTGCGGCTGAGAGGGGAAAAGAACAGTAGTCGCGCTGCGGAGCTTCTCTCACAGCGGCCAGACAACAGCAGACCGTCCGTAGTCGCGACTGCTTGTGCTGCAGTTCCCCTAAAAAACGCCACGCCAACCTCAATTGCATTCAAACTAAGCATTTCTGGCGAAAAAATATTTTTTTTCAATTACATTTCTAGCCAATATGACGCTAAATGTACCGTCAAAAACGCTAGCCTGACCTATAGCCACTTGTTGCTAGCGCCGTAGCCCCGTTTCAAACTGTTTTCAGTCAGACCACGTGATGTGCTGTACCACCCATATTAATTTCGGGGCGTGTCAGCGGACCTTTAATTTATTTTGTATTCTAGTTATTTCATTGGTTCACTGTAATAACCTTCACCTGGCTGTTCCTCTTGATGTTGCAGAAGCTGTTCTCTACCCTGGAGGTGCTGGGCGTGTCTGAGCTGAACCTGTCAGCCAATCAGTGGAAGGACGAGATGAAACGTTTTGATTGGAAGTCACATACAGGTACAAGACACTTCTGAATGGTTTGAAATTAAATTCCAGTACGCTTGTATACGGTAGCACTTTTCAACATAGTTACTCGGCAGTGCCTTTGGTGTTCTCAGACAACTTGCTCAAACCTTGAGTGGTGCTACGTTTTTGTAGTTTTTGCATTGAATGCAACTTGTGTTGTAAGACTATGGACTATTTCATGCAATGTTCCGGCACTTATGCCCTCGTTATCCAATCCGGGTGATTAGACTATACTGTAAGCCAAAGTTAGCGTGGGTTTTGTGCGTATAATAACCACTGTATCTCTGAAATACCTAGTGATGGTGGTCCATATTAACACTGGATCACAAACCTCAGTAGTAGCATGGAAACTTTGACGGTATCAATACGTTTAGTGGAACAAACTTATTGCGTGTGTCCAGAGGAAAACCTGTGCAGAAAAACAATACAGTAGACTGTCTTCAACTGTACTGGACACCTAGGATTTAAAGAACATGAGCCATTCCTTCCCCTAGGCTAGCTTTTAACCCATTTTGGGGCGGGAACTAGCCTGGGCACCATTTCATTTAGGGTATATGATCCTGTCGGGATGGACGATATCGTTACGTCATGTTGTAGTATTGTTTTGTAGTCGACGGGCAGCTACAACAGGCGGCAACTTTATTGAGGGAAAAGGAAGGTTCCTTCCTTTTTTCTCTCAATAAAAGCTACAGGCTACGAGAGCTTTTCCTTGTAGCTTGTAGGTCTGCTATTTTTGAGAAAATCGAAGAACGACATAGAAACATGGCTTTTTCAGAAAACTGTCGGGATGTAGAAGACATTTTTTTTAATCTGATCTCAGGTCAAAAGACACCGTTTCAGAAATGGCTTTGATGTGCATGTTTTTCTTTTTTTTTCAGGTGAACAGCCTCTGCCAAAGCGGCCAGAAGACTCCTCTGTCTGGGAGGTGACATTGAAACCCATGGAGATTCGCACCTTCCTGCTCCGAGTCAGCCACAGATAACCAATCACTTTTTTTCCCCCCTTTTCTCTCCACCCAAACCAATGTTGATTCAGCCATTCCCTGTGGCCTCAATGTCAAAACGTAATTTTTTACTTTGTCACAGAACCAAAAAGAGCTGATCTATAAGCTCATGCGACGCAACGATTTTGACGGGATAAAGAATCTTTTCATTGCTAATGTAGGAGGCTTACATAGCAAACGCTACCCACCACGGCAAACGAATCAATTCATATATCCGCTGGCTGGTTTTACAACTGGCACATAATATCCTGGCTGGATCTCCCGAAAGCATCCTAAAACCAGCTTCATCTTTAAGTCTAAACATGATTTCACATTCCAGCTGTTTGTGTGGAAATATCTCACATGGCAACAATGATACCTTTTTTTTTTTAGACACGGTATCTCCATGAAGATCAACTCAAGGCCACAATAGAATACCACTGGATCATGTTTACTGTGGCCTTTTTAGTTTTACACACATGCTCGGGGACCAAAATGGACATTTGCACAATCGTCTTTAGTGTTAACATATCTGAAGTTCTGCCAGGAGGTGCATGTATTGTGACAAAAGCTGCCTTTTCTATTGCGTGTGTATAATGTTTATACAGTATTATAAATGAATCATTCACTGCCAAGCAGGTTATACCTTTTCTTAAAAGAGAATTGTCAGACCATTAATTTCCACACGTACATTTTTCAAGCCTAACAAGTTTAAGGGGTTGTGGGAGCTGGACTATTTCTCCGATGTGCCTATGTAAATAATTGATCATGTTGATTTGAAGATGACATAATAAAGTGCAGTCATTTTATATCTTGTGTTACCTGTATCTTACCTCACACAAACTGTTCACCCATTTTGGCGTTTTTAAAGGACCACTTTTCAACTTCTCTTCCTATAATTGGTCCCAACTGATGTGTCTCATAGGAAGGCTGTGGGCAGTTCAGAGACCCGTCCACCAGTGACATCGATGGTGAATCCAAGCTAATAGAAACGGCAGGCTTTCTTTTCCTGAACAGTTGAAGCCACCGTTCTCACGATAATAACAATCTAAATATATTAAAAAATATATATATATGCCTAATGATGTCACTGGTGGACGGGTGTCCGAACTGCCCCAAAGCCCTTCTATGAACACAGACTGAGTAGGAAAAAATGGTGGTGTTTTATCATGAACATTGGTGAGGACCAATTCCTTTAAAGGAGAATTCCATACTAAAAGGCTTTCTTACCTTTCTTTGTAGTTGTTACGTCCCCATCAAAGAGGTCCAGGTGTTATTTTGTGCAAAAGCTCCTTATTGGCTATTTCCCCTACCATAAGCCCTAAATGAATTGCATTGAATTGAATTGAATGGGATGTATGGGATGTTGTGCTAATTCGCTTATTTCCATCGCTCAAAATTATAATCTTTTTGTATATATCCTCTTCATAATGTAAATAATAACCCAAGCGCCACACTTTACTACTTATTTCGATGGAAATAAGCGAATTAGCACAACACCCCATACATCCCATTCAATGCAATTCATTTAGGGCTTATGGTAGGGGAAATAGCCAATAAGGAGCTGTTGCACAAAATAACACCTGGACCTCTTTGATGGGGACGTAACAACTACAATGAAAGGTAAGAAAGCCTTTTAGTATGGAATTCTCCTTTAAGCATTGTTACACTTTAGCTATTGAAAAATAGCAGATCTATAAGCTTGTACATCTGCTATTTTTGAAATGTTTTGAATGCAGTGCAAATCTTTGAATATACACTTTCAGAGCGAAATTTTAACTCTTTGCTTCTGGTACAACGTATTTTCAGATGGGGGGTCGGTGGCTAAATTGCATATAGTTTCTGGGGTCCTTGACGTGAAACATTTTCGAAGTCTGGGTTAAGTCAAGGAAGCCAGAGAAGATTGGGGTTGATATAGGAACTTTAATTAGACTGTCGCAACAGTAGAAATGACTACCAAAAAAAAAAAAAAAAAAAATCCCCTTGATGATGCAAAAAAGAAAGAAAGTTCCCCTTGATGCTGCCTTGGGCAGGCAGAACTCCAAATACTGTCCTTTGGCTGGTTCCCCATCTCAATACAACCATCATTCATTAGTCCAGAACATCACTGGACCCAACACGACTTTGTTCTTTGGGGGAAGGATGAAGTTTCACTCCATCTTCTCCCCGTCCTTTTGCTCCTCCACGTCATGCGAGTAGCAGCATTTCTCTGCTGTATATGTGCATATTCCCTGCAGGACAAAGAAAGCATTGGTTTCTGTAAGGAGTGCCCACAGTGGTCTGGGGAATAACCGCACTCAAAGTTTGAGTTTCTTTTATTTCATAAACATGCAGCAGTCCACCTAGACTAGAGAAACGAACGTGTTTTGGCACACAGACCTTCCTCAGTGTTCCAAACATATTTGTCCCCTTACATTAGCCAACTGAATTACTTTAATATAATGCTCCATTCCTTTTTACAGTATCAATGGTGCAACTCCTATAACCTATAAATCGGCTTAATCATGCATGCTTTCAGCTTCTAGTACACACAATGTTTAAACTGTACGAAGTTCAGGCGATCTCCCATCCACCAGAATGCATTAATTTACAGTTCACTGACGGGTCAAATGAGAACAGGGAAGAGCATAAAAATGCCACAAATCTTTTAAAAACAAAGGAGTGCACGTTACTAGTTTCAGGCAATGGATGCATAATTATGAGGGAACAAGAATCCTCACCTGACCCCTGGGGTGGGGGGGCTCTGTACTTTGGTAACTTATGGATAATTAAACCAGCAGGGCTTAAGTGGTGCATAGGCAGTCAGGAGTCACCCCATTCACCCGCATGGAATAATTATGCTAAATCAACCGTCATCAGGACCCTGCAATGGGCCCAGTATGGACATTTTCCACATACTCACTGTTTCAGTATGTCATTAACACCTATTGTGACGGTGGTGATAATGGTATTTTTGTGTCACTGACAGGCCTTGAGCCACGTAAGGCGGCGTCGTGCCGAGTGTCGCTACGGCCGGCAGACCCGACTCGACGCCGTCCGAGTTACGTCCCGATAGGCAGAGAATATCATTAGTAGCCCCTAGTTTCCATGCGCCGACAATAGAGTTGGAAATGACACGTTCAGCCAAGGGTGAGAGTATGCCAGTGTGGCCACATTGGCCGTATTCCAAGGTCCTGATAACGGTTGCTTTCGTCTATTTAATGCAGTTGCCCGTCTCATGTTAAGTATTAAAATGGCCACGTGGTGCCGTTTGGGAATGTAAATAGTGGCTGAGGCGTACTACTGTTTAATGTACCCATCAAACAGTGTTTATTTCGTTGACAAACTGACAAATGTTCTACCTTTTTTCCACTAACTTAAAAAGCTATGATGACAAGACTAAATATATTGACAATTTCGTCAAACTAGACTAAAATCTTATTTAGTTGACAAACTAAATTAGCTGTCAAAATAAACAGTGATTTGATGTAGCCATCAAATGATAACCCGTCATGAGAAATGTCCCTGTGTGTGTGTGTGTGTGAGAGACGGGAGAGAGGAACCGACCTTCTTGAATCTCTTGCAGGCGTGGCTTTTGAACTGGGAGCCGTCCGTGGCCTGGTTCTTTCGCTTGTTCTGAAGCAGCTTCCTCTTGTCCTGGAGGTCAGTGGAGATGTTTCCGCTGGATGAGGCGGATGATGAAGAGTAGATTGAGGCAATATGGGGCATGGAGGACATGCAGAGAAATAGGATGTCAGAAAAGTTAACCCATTTTGACCTGAGATCAGATTCTTAAAAAAATGTTTCTATGTCAGTCGTTCTTCGATTTATCAAAAATAGCAGACCTACAAGCTCGTAGCGCTATGAGCTTGTAGATCTGCTATTTTTCAATAGCTAAAGCATAATATAATGCTAACACCAAAAGGGGTTCCCGCCCAGAATGGGTTAAAGGAAAGGAGTGAAGTAAATAAACCTTGAGGTACAGAGGAACTTTCAGTCTGAATGCACACATTTCTAACTTATTCCATGGAATAATATTGGTACTCTAGTAGTTGGTTTCTAGGGCATGACTATGGCTTCTCTTCTCTCACTTGCCGGAGTGAGATATCGTTTATTCCAAGGTCGATGAAGATGGTGCCAACAAAGAGTTCTATTCAGACGCACGAGTGCATATTGCCCCTAGAATAATTATGAGCAAACACACTACGTATTCATTTGCAAACTGGCCATGATATAAGGGAAGATATCAAACCCTATGCTCTAATATAGGAACGTGTCTACTAGTGTGGAAGGAGATAAGCGTTATCTACCCGGCCTTGGCGCGAGCCTTGGGCCCCCAGTAGGCCGTTGGGTTCTCCTGGAAGCGGGTCAGGTGGTGTTTGCGGGACTGGGGGTTGGCGTCCTCCCTCACTGTGAAACATGCCTGGAGGCTGCGGATACACAAGCACCACAACAAACTGTTATTGTGAGCATGAGGACATTCTTTCACGGTGTCGCAGGAAACCGCCTATGTCCATATTTAACCGGTTGTTTCTCTCCACGTAAAAATGACCGCCCTACGGTAGGGCGGTAATTGTCAGTGTCACACAAATGGCATCAAAAGTAGATCTGTCATCTGCAAGCTCAAAACACGGCGCGAAGACTCCCGACATGTTTTGAGCTTCTCGATCTGTTACTTTTGCAGTTTTTATTTTATTTATTTGAATCCAACTCTAGCATGAGCTTAAATTCATATTTGGAAAATGTTTCAGATGTCAAACATTTCTGAGATGATGGCCATGGAAGGGGAGCATTCTGAAAGCTTCATGGGCAAAGATAATCAACTTCGACATTTCAAATGGGTCAAAATGACCTCAGTCATGCCAGTGTTAAAAGCAACTGTTTTGGACATGAGGTTTCCACTCGACCGATAATATGAAGTCACGCGAACCATGTCATGTCCCAACATCAGGGGACAACTGTGACCATCTGTGGTAACAGTTTATAAATTGTTCAACTCTCATAGAAGGAAGTAAGTAAGTAGCCTTGCCATGAGGCCCATAGGGCAGGAGCCTATCCCCGTTTCTGTAGCGTGAGGCTGAAGAAAATATTTATTTCATTCAAATCTTAATTATTCAGAAACTGCCAATGTCACCCAGCTAAGAGTTCAAGGTGTTGGAGTGTGGACTGACCTGGGCTCTGTTGAGAGGATCTTGAAGGCAGGACTACTTTCTGACAGCTTCTCTCTCTTTACAGGATTGGACTTCTCCTACAGTACACATGGCACACGTTCAGCAGAGACATTACTATACAAAGCATTGCTTTTAATGCTTAAAGTGCATACAAACATTTCATATATTTTGCAAAGTGTGATAAATTATCTCAACAAGACTGTTCTCTGTTCTGCATTGTATTCTAATGCCCGATTTATATACTCCGTCATACGCTGGTGTGAGCTTGTAGTATAGTGGATATTTTCGTATTATTCAGGCTTAAGTGTGTTTAAACTTAAGTGAGGGTTACCCAGCAGCGCATGACGTCCCAGATGACAGCAGGGGGGGCATCTGTCTTGATGGCATTTTTGGAACAGTGAGAGAGGGAGACCTTGTAACCGGCGTGAAGGAGAGCTGACCTGAGGGGAAGAGAAGGAGATAGACATCCCATTAAAAAAAAGAAAGGGGATGCACACGCAGATTAGACACACCAATGGACCGACATGTGGAAACAATGGTCGGACAGAAAAATCTTTCCCCATCACCATTGCATCTGGCTTGGCCAGGCCAAAGATGGTTCATTTATGAAAATAGACCATCCCAATTTGAGCCACTAGAGGCAATCCTACAAGTGGTCTAAGAACATGTTTATAGATCCTGCAAGAGTGTGAGTGTTGTCAAAGTAAATTTTCTCCTGATTTGTCTCTATGATAAAAAGCCAGTTTAATATGACAATCTTGGGAAGATTGTGTGTGGCTTGTGACGATCGGGTCCAATAGTTAATCCAATGACCATGGAGCTAAAGAATGGTTCAAAAGCTGTGTTCACGTTCACTCCAGCTTCCGGTCTCCTAAAAAAAAGGCATACGATGATCCGGGCTAATTCACGCGGTTAAGGCAAATTAACTTGGGAGAGGCTTTCTATTTTTGTCTTGGGCCAGGCGCCATCTCCTACAGATATGGTATGGTAGTATTCATGGGTGGGATGCCGGGAGGGGATTATATCCTTGTCGTTGAGTGCTAGCGACTCCTACTTGTTGGTTCGGAGGGGGAGGGGGGCTGTTCAGCAGGGAAGGAAACTAGCCTGGGGAGACACAGCGAAACTCCTCATTCATTCATTCATGTGCATCAGCAAAGGCATGAAGTCATCGGTCTACAACACCCTCCCCAGTGTTTTTGGCAATGACTCAATTTGGGGGGAAAAGATCAAAAATAATTATATACCAGAATAAATTGAGCGATTTCAGAGATCCTTGGTGCGGGACCACTGTGTGCGCACATATTTGGTAGCGTTCGTTTTAACCCATGTAGGCCCGACCTCAAAATTAAAGCTTGTATAGGACTGCTATTTTTCAATGGCTAAATTATAACATGTTTAAAACGCCAAAAGGGGTTCCCGCCCAAAATGGGTTAACATGCTCCAAGACGAAATCATGAATCATGGCTACTTAATCATAGCAGAATAATGTCTCTGTTTGTGCGAATGAGTGAGTGTGTGTGTGTTCCAACCTGAACTGCAGCAGAGGCGGGGTGTTGCAGTGTATGGTGCTGCTCAGATTATCCACAGTGTAATACAAGGGTACGTCCTCCAGTTCCTGGAACAAAATGTCACGCTGCTTGTTAGAGCCTGCTGCCGTGGACCCAGTGGTGTAAACTAACTAAAGTACATTTACTTAACCCTCTTATTCCCAGCCTTAAATCACATCTTTTTGTGGCTTAGGCCAGATTTGGCGACTTTTTGAATGACAATAGAAAAATGTGAGATATGACCACAATGGCATGAAATATCTCATTTTCAAGATGCATGTCTCTACTTCACAATGAAAAAAGAATTATGACTCTAGCATGTTCCTTCGTTGACTTATAAGCATTTTAGTACAACTTGGTTTCACTGTTCACTGAAAACCAAGGTGTATTAAAATGCTTATTACTAAACAATGGAATATGCTAGAGTCATAATTTTCTTTCTTTAAAATGAGATATTTCATGCCATTGTGGTCATATCTCACATTTTTCGATTGCCATTCAAAAAGTCGCCAAAGCTGGCCAATGCTGGCCAATGCCCCATTTCTTAATTCGTCATTTTCATGCAAAAAGAAAAAACAGCGGTCTAAATAAATTATATATATATAATCCGGCACTTTAACTGTAACACCCAAAACTGCCACCAGATGGCGGGAAAGCACCATTATGCTGAAAATGCCGTTAGAGTCAAATCTCTTGACATCACTTCCTGTTCAAGGCAGTAAACAAGAAGTAAAAGATTGTCCCCTACAAGATAGCCTCACTCTCTCGGAATGCTAGGCTAACAATAGCTTCATCATAACTTAGTCTAAAATCACCCAAATCGAGCCCAGAAAGTCCCAAAATATCACATTTTTTGCCGCGATTCACATAGAGACGGCGCGCGTGCACGATAGTGCACGATCGCGCGGATTTCGGCCGGTTTTTAGTAGATTACATAAAAATAAAAAATAAAATGCAAAAAAATCGGGAAAAAATGATAATTTTATTAATTTTTTTTGGAATTATTGTCTACCACGTCCACAACGTCCTTGGCCATGAGGGATTAGTTGATACCACGTCAAAAAACACGTCGTTGGCCATGAACCAGTTAAGCACTGTACTGAAGTACAATTTTCAGATATTTGTACTCTACTTGAGTATTACCCAACACTTCTACTCCACTACATCTCAGAGGCAAATATTTAACTTTTACTCCACTACAATCATTTCGAAAACTTGAGTTATTTGTACCATTTTGGCCATTTGAAAATAGCTGATCTACAAGCTCGCGGTGAGACACATTGTGAGCTTATAGATAGGCTATAGAGCAGGGATGTCAAACTCGAATGCACAGTGGGCCAAAATAAAGAAATTGGTACAAGTCGAGGGCCGGACTGTGTTTCAACACTGACACAGGCGATTTTTGGGGAGAGGGGTAGCTGAAAGTCGACCACAAGTGATATACTTTCACTGCTGATCAATAGTGAAGAGAAGACGCATGCTTGCGCTTGCGGGCCCTCGATACGTGACAATGCACTCGCAGTGCATTGTGGGACTTGTAGTATTATGGTGGTCCGTGCAGTATACCAGAGGGCGAGTTCTAATACTAATTAAATATCATCCCTTTTTCAATAGCTAAAGCATAACATAATGCTTTTTGGGCCACCCCGTGCGCTCCCCCTCTCACCTCGGTCACCATGCTGAGCATCCCTTCGATGCGCCTGGCGGTTCCAAAGCGGGACGGGTTCCCCGACACGGCCGATAGGACCTTCTGGACGAACGCCGTGTCGTGGAGGGGCTCTGCCCAGACGGGACCACCCAGCTATTATGGGCCACAGGACAGGACAGGACAGACCCATGAAAGAGCCACGCAGAAAGACAAATGTGAGACAGAATTTATTCATCAGCGCATTGTTGCCGAGTCGCAGAAACGTAATATCTCCATATCTTTTTTTTTTTTTGGTTTAAATTCATGACCTGCCTTAACTCGATCATACTACGGTCAAAAACAGCCGATCTACACGCTTGAATTTGAATCCTGGGAAACAGTTTCCACTGACGGGCGATATGTTTGTGTGAAAACTTGATTGTGTTTTCTATAGCGTGTGTATATATTCAATTATGCATGCATTGCATATATTTCTAATCAATGTATAATGCTTCTACAGTAGTTTGTGTCTCTCATACCTGATGCGTGAGTCCACAGTGTTGGCACTTGGGTCCGACAGGAGGACCGGTCGCGGGCGAGTATTTCGTACTGGAATCAAAGCAAAGGCATACAATACGTTTCAATCAAATGGCTTTTTTTGCATGAGAAGACCCGTGGTCTCTGAATGAAAGTGGAGATTATAGACCGGGTATGCACGTGACATCATCATCATACCCGGAAGTTATGCTGGAACGCCTACCGAGTGGCAAAAAAACTACTTGACAGCCCATACATCCAAACGGAAAGGTCCCATCCGATTGCATTAAACAACATTAAAACACACTTTGACACTCAATTTCCCCCATTCGCTTCATGCATGCGCATACCCCTCTATTGGTTCCCTTGGTAATACAATCTGGTCATAATCCAAATGCGAGCGCCACTAAAGAAAAGAGTCAACTGGAGTGACTCTTTAGTGCCTCGAATGATGAGATACATTCACATGCATCTCTAGGACCATAATGTCCAGCATTTTCAGAGCCCACCAGCGGTCCCCCGGGTCCCTCACAGGTCGGGAACCACAGCCGTAGTTTATTTATTCATCATTAGGAGTCATGGTGGAGTTGCTTACTTCTTTCCTTGGGCCGTTTTCTTGCCCATCCTTTGCAAGTAGAAAGCCCCGCAGCCAACACAGTTGTATACCAGAGCCTGTTTGCTGCAATACACACAAGCACACAATGCCAATGTTGTGAGGACGCGCAACGTGACATACAATTTGAGCACTGTCATTATGCAATTTGATTGTGTGTGAATTCCCTTTTTTCTTCCAAGAGCTAACTCTACGGTGATTTGAAATGCTTTGATGGAGATGAACCCTCTAATCCACGTCTGTGCCAGTAATTGAATTATGAAAGCCCATCGAGGACAACTATTATAACGTAAATGTACAGTACGTGTGTGTGTGCGAGCATGCGTGTACATAACATTAGCGGTATGTGCTTCTGCATGCACGCACATGTACACTTTGTCACTTCTATGAGCTGTACGGGTCGGGTATGCCGATAAGGGTCCATTTCATTTCATTCCATTTTGGCTTAACACTGTGGATGTTTACTGTCTGGGCATACTGTATAATGTTTGTGTTTGTGTACAGTGCGCGACTGCGCGCGGGCCACTACCTGGCTGAGTTCTTGACCATGGCCTGTCCCGTGTGGACGCGCACAAAGACGCGGATGTAAAAGTCCACGCTGACGGAGAGGAGCGGTTTGATGTAGCGCTGGTACACGCCGGCCCTCTGGTCCAGACTGTGGAGGATGATACGAAGAGCCTGGGGGTGATAACATACCTAATTCATATTTAGTTGTACGGCAATGTGCCACGGCTAAAATAGCAGATCTACAACGCTGCCATGTTACAATCGTGCAAGCTGTCTGTGTACTGTATGTTTTTATGTATGTTGTTCATGCCCCCCCCCCCCCCCCCCCCCCCCCTTCCATGAAAATGAGATGCTGCATCTCGAGGGACTATTCCTTCAATAAACATTCTAACTAAATATAAACATACTATATGAATCCTTCCCTCACCATCTCATGACAGTATTTGGCCTTGATGGATATTGAGCCATATTTACTGTAGCAGGTCTCTCCACTGTTGCCAGCCATCACTGCCATGTCCGTACAGGTCACACACAACAGTCCTGACAGACAACAGAGAGAGAGAGAGAGAGAGAGAGGCAGGGAGAAGACAAGAAGAGAGGTATAAGCTTTAGGAGGCGAGCGAGAGATGCAATGGAATCTCATTCCAGGAAATGTCTAGAATATTATTGATCAAGTTGCCTAAGGATATAGTGTGGCATAACAAGCATACTCATATATTTATGATCTTCAGGATCTCTGCAATGCAATTTATGACCACAGAATCAATTTGGAGAAATCATTAGTAATACTCGTTGGGAAAGATGTACCGAACTAAAAAAAACGAACTAGAGAGAGCAATGGCCAATAGCAATGGCTGAATCTACTTCATGGATGCGGGTATCAAAAAACAGGTGCCGTTTGGATCTAAAGACATGATATAAGACCAACAGAGAGAGAGAGGTTACATCCTGTAGTGTGGTGTACTTTGCTTTGTGTGTTTGTTTTGTGTGAGAGTTTACAGCACGAGTAATGACTTTAACCGGATTGATTGTTTTGGGCCATACCATAATGAAACACAGTGACAGATGGAAACCTCCATACCACTGCTTTTCACAAGCAAACCGTTACTCAATTACTTAAGGCAGAAAGCTTTCATCATCATCATCATCATCCCGTACAGACATCTTAAGAGGACCTGTGATCAAGAGCCAGATTCTGAAGCTATAAGGCCAAATAAATGCAAACATGATCTCTTCCAAGCCACTATTATTAATGAGGCCTGTAAGAAACGGAGATCTCCTGCAACAGAAACAAAAGCATCACAAGTTATAGCTTGTGGGGTGTCAGCCAAGGGGCAAGGTCCTCGAGGTTCAAATAAACAATACATAATTACGTTGCATTGATTAAGGCCCCGGGCAGCTGGCGTAGCATTCTGGGCACGACAACCCACGACAGCACGTTGTGGGTTCAAATCTTGAATCCCAACAACCTGTGCTGCATGTCACTCCCCATCTCTCTCTCTCTCTCTCTCTCTCTCTCTCCATTTCCTGTCAGACTAATTTATTTTGTAATATTCTATTTTATCGCTTACCTTTCTGAAAATGTATAATATTAATATGTGAACATTATATGTATGTTTATTTGGGTACATATTGTATTTGCATGCTGTGGGTGGTGCCTGGTCCTTTATTGCCGTTCATTATGGCCTAGAAGGGCATGCAGGAGCAGAGCCCTGTGATTAGAGTGAGGCAGCATTGATTGCACCTGTGTGAGCTGAACTCAGTCAGAACAAGCTGAGTTTCAGTGGTGCAAGGAGCTCTTCCCACGTCTAAAAAGAGTGTCCTTAAATAAAGAATATAAGAGAAGATAACGTAGCTCTCCTAAAATAATCTGCAGAAGGCGCACACGGTATGTTACATGTTGTTTTCTTTGTTTGAAAACAGTGTTGTAATTCTGTCGATCGTTTGTTTGTGTACATATCATTGGGTTTGTTTATATATAATACGGACATCATGATTGACTGACAACAAGGACATTCATGTTTCATTGTGTTTAAAAGAATATTGTTATGATTTGTGTTGCAGTTTTTCCACGTTGTCTTGGGGAAATAAACAACCTTGAGATATCAGTTGGAGCGTTTGTTATTCTGCTTGGAGCGTTTGTTATTCTGCTGGATAGGAGCGGTTATAGTATCGTTTATTCTAAACAATTATATTGAACAATGATGATGGATTTTCTACACTACCAGATATTGATGCTGTGGTAGAATCTACCTATACTACACAGAAGCTCAATAAGGAAAGGGAGGGAGTACAAGTACACACCTCCCTCACCGACGGCCTGCACGGCAGCATCCAGGAAGGAGGCGGGGCTGCCGTATGGATCCAGGTCGATGACGTCGTAGCGCTCCTTCTTTCCTCGCTTCTCGTACATCAGCATGCTGGTGAGGGAAGGGTTGGAGAGCACAATGTTGTACCACGTCGTGGAAAGCGATGAGATAAAAGAGTGTGACAGACATGAATAGTGAGGGGAGGAGGAGAGGAAATGTGGCAGCAAAGCATGGTCACTCCAGCCTGGGCAAGACCTACGCCGAAAAGACCATCAGCAGAAGTTGCGGGATTTTTGTTGCGGAAGTATTGCCCAAGGAAATGACGTTGATGCTTTTGCAAATCAGTTTACATTCTCCGCGAATGAAACGAGTGTTGCGATTGGTCGGGATAAATGTCGTATCCGGGGGAAATGCATCTGACGGATCTTCCGGAGGATACGTCCGCCGATGGCTTCTCTGCCTTTTACGTTGTGACCAGGCTTTTCTTTTCGCAGATAAGTAAGCCTGGGACCGAGGCTATGGTCACGAGGCTATGATTGTTTTATAATCGATGCGGCTCCCCTCCGAGTGTCTGAATGTTAGTTAGACATTAGATATGGTGTTCTGCTTGTTAGGAAATCTTGGGAGTGCAGCAAGAACTGCCGAAATTAACTTTGGCAAGCCAATACATTTGCTTGTTTTCTTCATTCTTATGTCGAACTTCGCCTAGCTTTGTTTCCCGCAAGTACGCTGCAGCCTTCAACCAGGTTTATGTTTATTTATTCGATATGGACATGACAATTACACTGCTCATTGCACAGTTGTACAATTTGTAGATGCATTGTTTACAGTGTGTTAGCACATGCGCTAATTTACACCACCTGTCCACAGGAGACTTTTCTAAAAATACAATAACACTTGAGTTTAAAAAAAGAAAACCCCCATAAAGTACAAAAAAGGAATACAATACAGGTAAAAAAAAATGAATTAATTAAGAGTCTATGTGACTGCACTGTTGAAGTTAAGTGCACCTGGCATCCTTGCAGCTGGCCTGGAGCAGGTGCGTGACACCGTTGTGCTGGGCGTTCCTGGAGATGAGGGCCGCCGCCTTGGCTGAGAAGTCGTTGGCGGTGATGCAGCGCAGGCCGGGAACCTCCAGGGCAAAACGCACGGAGCGGAGGCCTGATGCTGCCAGCCCCTCCAACACACACAGGCCATTCTGCGTTTGGTGTGGAGGGAATAATAAAGCAAATATATTTCACTTTCACAAGCAGTACAAACTGACTGAAATAGGACATGGATATGAGAGAGAATTGCATTTAAAAAAGGATTAAATTGTCAAAATAGGAATAAAACTCATAATAAATAAAAGTGACAAATGCTTGCATTATGTTTTGTTGACAAATGTCAACTACCAACATTTTTTGCCACTAAATTAAAATGTACAGCAAATGCTGCTAAGCAGTGTACCAATGATCGATTTTGTTTTGTTTATTGCAACTGTCAAAGGAAAAAGTGGTACCAGCTAATGTCTCGTAATCTGCATCTAGCCCTGGACATTCATGCATTTCAATTCTGCCTGTGTGTACTCACCTGATAATTACTGTGATGACTGGCAATTAGCTCTTGTCATATACTGCAGTATCACTATGAAACTATCAAATCTGAACAGAAAATATATAAATATATTTTTTTCTTTTGTAAAACTTTGGATGAGATTCACATGTATGTGATGTGTGGTATAACGTTTACAGCAGCAGCACTAAAAACAGTAAACATTCCATCAATGAGAGCTTCATATATTGCCATTTGCGATTACAGACAGTTAGTCACGCCAACCTATACTGGGTTGCCATGCCAACGGACCTGGCCATTTCTGACTACGTATATACTCACTCAGGTTTACATAATGTTTAGTACTGCTGTGAATGCCATCCTGTTATTAGAATTAGAATGCAGTGTAGAGGTGACTCCTTCCCCAGAAACTACTTTGAGCGTTCTATAGTTAACATAATACACAAGTAAGGAATGAATATAAGCCGTTTTAGGGCCGATTCTACACTCTGCATCTAGTCCTGTACCTCACATTTCTCCCCCACATGTGCAGTCACAACTGGCTGTCCTCCATTTTGCTCTTCCGTTTGCTTGTCCGTCTCCCCGTCTTCCGTTTCCTCCTGGTTTTCTTTTGATAGAGAAACCACCACCCTCTCTTTCTCGCCTGGCACCACCACTTTCACTCCTCTCCGAGCCATCTGTTCCCTCGCAAACTCCGTGACCACGGCACACCTGGAGAGGGCATAGAAGACACGGATATAACCTACCACTGGCAGAGCCTCCAACCGCGGAACACACATACAGTTCACTAGGTTTTATGTGATTAATGTACGTGCTAAAGTAAAGTCTTTATGCTAATGTATAACAACCCTCCTCCATAAAAGGACAGGCTTCCACAAGGTTATCCTCCAGTTTGGTCTGACAGGGGTGCCCAAAAGGTAGATCACGATCTACCAGTAGATTATAAAGGTAATATATATAATATATTATGCAGGTAGACCACATAACATGGCCCTAATATATATATATATATATATATATATATATATATATATATATATATACACACACACACACCGGTATATATATATAATTTACATATTTACATACAGACCGTCAGCTCAAATCCACAATGCAATACTTTGTTTCCAATATTGTTGTTACACAAAAACTTCAGTAGAATTACAAAGTTATGTATTTTCTCCATTTCCCATTCCAAGTGCATTTGTCTTATATTCAAATGCCAGCACCGTTATTTTCAGCAATGGGTTCATTTCTTTGGTGGGTAGAGAACTTGTTGAGCTGCTCATTTTGAAAGTAGCTCTCAAGTCAAAAAAGTGTGGGCATCACAGAACATAAATATGCCATAAGGACCTATAATGTAGATTACCATGGCATCATCTATGGCGTGCAATTCCCATATATTTGGTCCATATCGAACATGTGGATGCTACAACCTATCAGATTAGACATTAGACAGGTGACCACGCCCCCTTTTTTGTTTTTCTTCCACTCTGTACATACAGCGTTGTTTTATTTTGTGATGATACATAATTGTGTTGTTATCTTTCATGTCGTGTTTCTGAATTGAATACATAGGGCTCGAATGGAAACAAGACCGCGAGGACTTTTAGACCAAGTGTTGACTACACTCTTCGTTTAGTTTAGCTTTACATTTCTGTCTAAGAAAGTATTCAAACAATCAATCAATCATCTCAACAAATTACTTCAAAGAGAGACTTTAGGATTTTTTTCCTTTTGATGCTTTGGAGGATCCATGTTCTTAATGAACAGATTTCTGTAAACAGGCTGGTTGTGGTATAATTTGGTTTATCTTATCCGTTATTGGTATACAGTATAATTAACAGATATGGGTTATGGCTATTGAGTGAGCGGACAAGCTGAACCCACTTGGGCAAGTACTGAATCAGTGTTTTACTTACGTCAAGTCTCTGTTAAACTCCTGCACTGGGTTATAAAAGACCTCGTTGGCACTGGGAAACCAGATCTCTGCCTTGCCCTCTCTGACCACCATCTCTCCGGGTAACAGTTCAGTTTGGGGTCCTTCCCCGTCATTGTCTGTCAGACTCTGCCCTTCCCCGTGTGGTGGCAATATGACAGGGGAGGGACGGGGCTTTGTGTCCTCCCCAGCCACGGTGTTTGGAACCCGAGGGTCCTGAATGGAGCGTAGGGGCTCCATAGATCTCAGTCCCCTCCTATGTCCCTGGAAGATAGTAGCGCGTCTGCAGTGCTGTCTCAAATTATGGCCAATGAAATGGGGCAATAGTTGGGCTGGCCGCACCAGCATCAAGGATAGACCCTATCAACAAACAGAAACATTCATCAACCATTATCACTAAATCAAGTCACATCATTTGGTGATTCAAGGGTTTATATAATAGGTTGATTAGGTACGTGTGATTGCAGCCAGGAGATCATGACTTGCAGATGCGTCAAACATCTGTATGGGAAACTTAACTGTTGCTTCATCTTGAGTAGCCCTGCAACATCAACATGAACCATGTCTACTACATCTTGAGCAAAATGTGACCCAAAATAAGCACCATCATCATGGTGACACATTAAATAGAATATTGTACTTTCACTAAAGAGGTCCGTTAGGTTATCTCTAGCTTTTAGCAAACGGTTGCTTTAGGTTTTAGTCACAAGGTAGCCTACTACAGTCAAGATGCAAATTACTTCAGCTTTATCGTGACAAAGTTAGCTAACTAGCTATACATCAGATAAGATAAATACCTTCGGTGCTTTCTCCAAGACGCGTATTTGATGTTTATTCTTTTCTTATCTTAAAGCGAAAGGTGTTAAGGTTTGAACGTTTACTATGCTGTGCATGATCCAAGTCGTCGCACGTTAGCACATGGAGGCAGACATGACGGTTGGATTGGACCGTCCACAACTACGGCAGCCGTCGAGGTCCCAAAATAAAAACAGTATGGAACAGTGTTGCCATGTCTGCTTGCTATTGAAAAAAGTCTCTGTTTGTTTGATTGATTGATTTATTGATTGATTGAAATATTTATTAACAGTTTGCAGAATTACAGTACATTTCAAGCACAAACTCAATACAAAGACTGTGAACTGTGAGTGGACAGTGGACACCCCAATTAAGCATTACACTTGTTTACAAGAGGGTCCACCTCAGGGACGGATTAACCCCTATCCCCTACAACCTCCCAAAACAAACTGGCCAGGCTCCTACTTGGCCGCTCACCCCCCGAACCCACCTCACCCCTGCCCACTTTGACAGGCTGGGATGGCTTAGGGTCGACGACAGAGTACAGCATCTTGCAATGGGTCTGGTCCACAAGATTCGATACACCACCAAGATACCCATGTACCTGTCTAAATACTTCCTTAATGTAAACGAAGTCCACACCCACAACACCAGAGGGAGTGCAACAAACCGTACAACCCAGATTCGGCACAAACAAGGGACTAAATTATTTTCGCTCCTATGCCACCAAAATGTGGAACGCCCTACCAACAGTCATTAAGACATGTGAATCCCTTGACTCCTTCAAAACTGCTCTCAAAGGGCACCTACGGATGGCTGCAATTCGAAACTGGCCTCTGTAAAAGCTGAATTTTTATCTGCATTGTACTGTGTTTTTGTATGGACGTGGTGTTGGGTGCCTGCACATATGCACACATGGCATCAACGCATGGTGTTGTGTGCAGGCGCCCTGCACTTTGTCCTTCTTTTATCTGTTGTAGCCTACTATGTTTTTGTATGGACGTGGTGATGGGTGCCTGCACATGTGCACACATGGCATCAACGCATGGTGTTGTGTGCAGGCGCCCTACACTCTGTCTTCCTTTTTCTTTTACCCCCCTTTTCCCCTCACTGTATATGTATTTTTTCCCTTTTTGCTTCCTATATGATGAATTCCTGTTCTGTTCTTTAACTACATAGAAGTGTCTATTTGTTTGTCTCTAAATGTTTTGATGAATTGAACAATGTGGACCCTGTTGTAAACAAGTGTAAGGCTTAATTGGGGTGTCCACTGTCCACTCACAGTTAACAGTCTTTGTATTGAGTTCGTGCTTGAAATGTACTGTAATTCTGCAAACTGTTAATAAATATTTCAATCAATCAATCAAAAACGAGGGCCCCTGGGCCGGTCATTTTTGCAGGGCCCCCATAGTGCGTGTGCGTGACATTTGGTTGTTTTTCAGTGTTTTTATCATCTTTTTTACCTAAATTTTACTAAATCAATGGCCAAAGAAGCGCTCCAGAAGCCCTTTTCAGGGCGTCAAACCTAGTACAATTTCCTCAAAGGGCCCCTAATTTGTCCTTGGTCCACCTTGTTCAATTCATCAAAACATTTAGAGACGTACCTCTGTGACCGAGGATCTCTCAGTAGAACCTGAAGTCTGGTCACGTGATATCGGGGGCCGAGGATTGTATCATGGTTAGCACGGGCAGAATTACAATCCTGATTGGTCACCCACAACTCTGGGGTGAGCGATACACACACACACACACACACACACACGCGACATTTTAACAAATACTGTACACTTGTTTGAAAAAATTCTTCCTCCTGACCTGATGAGTGATGATCATGTTTTTAAGGTGGGGAAAAAAATCATGGCAGTCCATCTTTAAGCTATATGCCCATTGTATAAGAGGATTGGCTGATTTTGGCCGATTGGCAGATTTTGTTATGGTGGATAACAAAAACAATATTTACAAGCAACTTTACAGAAAAACAAGCCGAAAGTCGCTTATAATAAGAGGACATGGCAACACTGGTATGGAACCGTTTCTGAAGAGAACGCCCCTCTGGGCGACGCAGCGTAAGGTAATGCAACTGGTGTAATGTAAGGACACGCAGGACAGAGGGGGTCATTCATTCAACACTACACACACACACACACACACACACACACACACACACACACACACACACACACACACACACACACACACACACACACACACACACACACACACAGGCCCGCTTTTAGTGCCAGAACCAAAACAATGTTAACATTTATACATAATCTATTTTCATCTGATCTCCTTATGTATACGGTAATTATCATGATGCATTTTAGATATTATTGCCTGGCTGGCTGGCCTATGGACAATATGGACATGGGCCATATATGGCACATCTATGTACAATAGTATTCTAATGATCAAAGGCCTTTTTAATTGCATGTGTTGCAATTAATTGCATGTGTTAATTGCAATGTGCATGGTTTACAACTGATAAGATTACAATCATATCTTTAATGGATCTAAGACATCCATTAAAGATATGATTGTAATCTTATCAGTTATCAGACAATTGTCTATCACTAGGAATGTCTAGAATAGATGCATATACATTCGATAATCTGTAGGGGGCGCTATAACAAAGATGCCAACGACGGAACATCATCACACCATACGTTTGACATTGGAGAATTATAGAGTTAATAGCATTTGGCATGACAGAGAGCCCCCCCCCCCCCTCCTGCTATCGTGCTTGAATGCAGTCACATCCTATTTAGTATTCTATGCGCGCTGCTATCTATAGACCCCTGAGGGTTCACCTGCCCAAGTCTAGACGCACACTAATAGCCCACTTTCAACACAACAAGGTTCTGACTGCCTTCAACGCACTGTCCACGCGGGTAATACCGGGCAGGCGGGCAGAAAACACCGACAACACCCGGGTGAGTGAAGTGTAAGGAGGGGTGGGTGGCTGGGTGGGTTGACAGACGGGTCGGCTGGGGACGCTGTCTGTCTGTCTGTCTGTCCATCTATCTGTCTCTCTGTCTCCACGATCGGTGGTTCTGTGATCAGTCTGCAGCCCTTTGGGGAAAACCGCTTTGCGCTCCCTCGATCACTCTGTGCTCCGTGTGTCTCGCCTCGTCGTCTCTCTCCTGTGTGTGCTCTGTTGTGCGTGTGCGTGCGCGCGCGTGTGTGTAGTCAGTCACACACACACACACACACACACATCACAATGAATGGCTGCCTGTAGCGAGGCGGAGGGAGCGAGAGAGAGAGAAGAGAACGCGTCCGCTCTGCTGCTCCTCCATTGAAACGCACTCTCTCCTACGGAATATACAGCGAGGGGTGAGCTGAGTTGTTGCCCGGGTTCACTTCAGTCTAGCGGGGTCACGGAGGACAAGCGTTCCGGGGGAGACGGCTTCGTCTACGTCGGCGCGGCTGGCCCCCGGTGTGAGTGGGTCGGTGTTACGGGTTGAATCGGGATCGGTTCGGGGTGCATTTTTGGAGTGAGTCGGTGGGGGGGGTGAGCTATTGTTTTTTTTGGGAAGGTGTGCTGTGGGGGATGGGCTCGTAGGGACAGCACCAACAAAACTTTAACCACTTCACTGACTCTTCACGCCGTCATCGCCGCGGGCTGGCTTTTTCTCTCGGTGAGTGACTGTTGAGTTTTTACGCTCTTTAACTCCTCTGCATTCCTGAACTTAAAAAAAATGAAGGTGAACGTTATTATTTTTTTGCATTGTTAAATAGGCTACTTGAAATGCCCTTTAACGTGGACACATCAGTAAATGCGGATTGGTTAATTCCATTGGGTTTGATGGATGCATAGCATACTGTACTGTACATATTGGATATGATCTGATTGCGTGCTGTCGTTAAACGGGTTGAGATGTGCCTCTCTCTCTCCCTCGCCATGCTGGATCCATCCGTCTGGCTCGCCCACAGTTGCAGAGCATTTGTGTCCCGGGATGACCTGTTGATGTCGGTGTGAGCGAGGAAGGATTACAGCCCACTAACGCTAGAGCTAGATCCCCCCTTCTCCCCAGTGAAAGAACACAATAATAACCTGTGAGGAAATATGAATGAGCAATTGTGCATTAGTATCCGTGGCATAGATGTTTTGGTACGGGGGGGGAGTGTATTATATACATTTAAATTGCTGCGATGGAAGCGAGACATCAGGCGATGGGCGAAGCCAAATGTTTGGGTACAGTGTGTCTGTTTGTCTGTCCCGTGTGGACGCGTTGGTAGCTGCTAGGGTACAGTGTGTGTCTATCCTTTGTCGATGGCTGTGTTTGGGTACAGTGTGTCTGTCCCGCGTCGGTGGGTGGCTGTTTAGGGTCTAGTCAAGTGTGTGACTTGTCTGTCCCGTGTCGGTGGCTGTTTAGGTATACAGACAGTGTTGTCTGTCCACAGAGGCAGACTGGCAGTGTCCCGTGTCGGTGTCTGTAGGGTACAGTGTGTGTCGGGGACACACACCGACACTGGGTTAGGGTACAGTGTGTGTCTGTCCCGTGGGTGGGTGTCGGTGGCTGTTTGCTAGGCCGGGGGAGGAGGAGGTAACCCAAGCTACCCGACATCACATCGCACTGGCACAGAGGAAAAAGGAGGGGGGGTGGGGGTAGTGGGAACTGCTGAATATTTTATCTGCTCGACTATTTTTGTGGCAGATTTCGTGTCCGGGTGTCCCTGCAAAGGCAGTGGATGGATGGAAATCCAGTGGCATACAGTACCTATCATCGTCGCTGTTTGTCTTCCCCCCACCACCACCAACATACCCCCCGGCCCGTGCCAGTCCAGGACTCCAAATCCTAGCGGGCATTGAGGCTGGCACACAGCGGGGCACGAGCTCTCTCTGTCCGCTCTGACGAGACTAGTTCCCCCGCTGGCGGCGGTTGTCTTGTACCTCTCTGGAGGCTGGCTACCGGCGAGACGTCGGCTCGGCTCCGTTATAGACTTCCATGTGAGATTAATGAATGCATAGTTAATCTATTCCGTTTGAAGTTTTGATTTTAATCGTGCTCAAGGGAGGCTAAATTATAGCTACATATTTATTGGGCAATGTGTCGCTACAGTATAGGTCGCGAAAATACTTGACGTACTATGTTTTATAAAGTTGTGGTTGCCTTTGGAGGTGTGCATTGTTGTATGCATACTATGGGATACAATGTTGAGGCTAGTATTACACGAATGTCCCTTTTTAGCCTTAGCTTTAGCCTGCTACTTGCTAACAGAGGCTACCTTTAACCTCTATAAACCAGGAAATTGAATATCAGACAGTGATCAGACAGTGTCATTCATTTATCTATCTATCTATCTATCATCTATCTATCTATCTATCTATCTATCTATCTATCTATCTATCTATGAGACACTGATATACTATTGATAATGCTTATATGCTTTTATATATATATATATATATATATATATATATATATATATATATATATATATATATTATACACACACACCTGTCCTGTTTTTGTTAAAATTGAGTGTGTGTGGATTCAAATAAGATAACATTTCACAAACTTCTCTATACCAATAGGCTTCCAGGCAGACTACTAGAAGAACAAGATGTCACTGAAATGTTATCCATCCTGACACATAGGCTGGCATTGTTGTTTCATGTCAGAACATAATGGGGCACACGGGGACAAAGGGGTAAAGGTCAAGTGGGGGGAAATTAACTGCCTTTCTGTTGCCTGGAAGTTGTTTTGAACCCGATGACCTATAGGAAATGGTACTCTGTGTTTATAGTACTTGTGGTATTTTGTGACATCCCAGTGGGAAATCGGAGTAGACTTGGATCTAACTTTTGAGGTATTCAGTATTCACACAGTCATCATGAGTGTCAACTTGAAACTCTTGCCTGCATGTTGCCAGTTTTCATTTGTTCATGTGTTGTTTATTTGAGGGAAGGTTTAGGCTACTTGATTTGCTGTCCCCATGCACTGCTGCTAGTTAATGTATATGCATTCACAATTGGGAGAGTTAGCGTTACAGTCACAGTCTTGCATTGTTTACCGCTGAGCAAGCCACTGCAGCAATTGCTGTTTTTTCCAGATTAAGGGCACCACAAGGGTAGCTGTTGAGAGAGCAGAGAACATTATTACTCATCCACTTTGAATGCCTCTCTCTCTCTCTCTCTCTCTCTCTCTCTCTCTCTCTCTCTCTCTCTCTCTCTCTGGGAGATTTGCACCAGCAACCTTTAAACTAAAGCTACCACTTCAACTGATATGCTAGTGCCACTCCCAGCTCACAGCATTAATTCTAAACCTTTTTGGAGAGCCTATGATATATTAAGGCGAGGCATGATTATCCATGGTAGGGAATTTTTTGTTGTTGCTTATTTTTTTCTTTTACATTTTCAGTTATGTAGTGCTAATATATGCAGATTAATGTTGGGCTAAACTCAACATGGTGAAACCTTATGAAATTGTGTCATCCTACCACTTTGGCAGAATCAGAATTAAGTAATTACATTTGGCTGCAAATGAACAACTTGGATATACCAAAACATTTTATATTTGATTGAACCAGCAGAAAAAGGCAATGCATTGCAAACCTTGAACCTTGTTCATATGTTTTCCTAATCAAATCTGAAGTTCCTTTTTTTTATTGCCCCACAGTTGGAAATATACTCCATTCAAATGCTCTGACATGTTTACAACATTGGATATAAACCCAAGACATGGACAATGCAAAGTTTAACAACACCACAAATATGCAGTGTATTGAGCGAGGCAGTGTATTTTAGTATATTATACAAGCCAGTTGGGGACTTTAAAGTTAATGTTTCACATCGATCTGATGTATAAAATATATATCGGGTCAATACAACTGTACAGAACTCGGAATGTTACTGTTGTTTTTTTTTATATGAAATTAAATTCATTTATTGGTAATAAAATGTGTTGGAATGAAACTCTAGTATATAGGCTTTACCCAGCTCAGTGGTGTAAATGTATCTGCATATTAACCATCAGTAAAATTAAATTAAATTGGTGAGTTGTCATAATGAACGGAGATGGCTCAATGGGATTGTAGTATTCAAACCATGGTTTCTGACTGTTGGAAGACTGCAATAATTTAGTTGTTTATATGGAAGGACTGAACCTAGGCTCTTATCGGTTACAAAGTTGAGTTTAGGAGTATTCTCTCATTCATTCAGCCTCCAGAGTCCTCACTCAGCACACCAGTCTAATTACTGTCATATTGTTTCCTATCTGTGTCCCCCCTTGGACTCCAGCCAGTCTAGGAAATTACCACTAGTTACCAGCCAAATTCTGCTAAATCTTTGTATGCAGTTGGCTGCTGTATGCGTCTGTCATCAGCTTTTTTGGCAGATAACCAAACATTGCTTGGTACTGTTATTCTGTTATAAAAAAAATTGTACTAGCCAGTAGCGTCTGTAGCTGTTTGGAGAACAAAGCTAGTTTCCCTTTGTGCGTGTTGGACCACATAGAATAGAATGCAGTTTATATATTTGCAACTGACTACAAACAAACATAAAAGACCACATGCTGATGTGATGTGTTGATTCCAGAGGAGAGGGAAAAAATGTAAAGCTTCTCTTTTATTTTCCCTTTGGCAAGTTTGACAGCTTCTCCCCTTTTGATCAATTTCTTTTTGGTGAATGGTGATGAAGACACAAAATAGGAGCGTTATATAAGCATTTAAAAACTAAATCAGATAGGAGAGAAAAAAGACAGCAAAGTAGGACAAAAGACACAAAAGTGCCTATTAACAGTGAATTAGACCTAATGAAAATGAGGTATACACTTGAAAGGAGGCTTATATAACCAGCCCAAAAATCGTCCTTGATTTGGTCCATAGATCATTCAATTTAAGCTGTTAGTTAACTACTTAATTAATTAATCACACATCTCACTTGCCCTCTCTTTTTGCCCTTGGCTCTCGCTCTCTCAAATTTCACTTATCTCCCTCGCCCTTTCCCGTTTCACACCAACCTCTAAAATCCCTCTTTCCGTCTGTCGCAGTACCTCGCTCCTTTCATCCTTCCGTCCATTCCTCTTTGTCATCTCTATCCATCTCTCCCCCTCTTCTCCCGCCAACTCCCGTCCCTCCTTTTGCCTTTCGCCTTTCATCTTCCTCAATCTCCCCCCCGCCAACCTTGAAACCTGCCTGTTCCGCCCTCATCCACCCAGCCCTCCTCCTTCACCTGCTACTACTGACTTACCGTAGTCTTCCATCTCTCCTCCTTCACCCAACTCCCTTAATCGTTTCACCCTTGCCTCTCAATGCATCCACACTTCCATCCAGCCTTTGCCTCTAATGCAGGGGTCTTCAACAGGGAGTCGGGTCGCCAGATCTTTGTGTAATAGGATATTTTATATTTTACACGAACCGCTTGAACACTAGCTTCCGTATTCTGAGGGGAACAAAATCCGAAAATAGTAGAAAACAAGAGGAGACCAAGTGCACGTTTTGAACGCTACGCACAATGATAGAGCTGTCAAACAACTAAAACAAGTATACGAAGCCATCTATGAAATCTATTAAAGTGTAATGTGCAACACAGTTTTATACAGCTATAGTTGGGGTCCCTGTTTCATCTCTATCTCTCAGCTAAGGGGTCCTCCGTGGCCTGAAAAAACATTGAAGAAGACCCCTGCTCTAAATGTCTGGTCACCCTCCATTCTACCTTCCCTTTCTTTCTCCAGCCGTCTGTCATCACACCTCTCCTCTCCCCAATATTGACTAACTCCATGCTCTCTTGTCTCCTCCCGGTGTGTGCAGATTGGTTGGTGCTGGGTGGAGCGTAATGGCTCAGACCCTGCAGATGGCGATCCCCAACTTTGGCAACAACGTCCTGGAATGTCTGAACGAGCAGCGGCTTCAAGGCCTCTACTGTGACGTGTCAGTGGTCGTCAAGGGCCACGCCTTCAAGGTCTCCATAATGTATACTTTACATGCATATCGTTGGCTGACGTCGGGCAGAAATTTACGCCCTACTTGAGCGTACTACAGTGTCACACAAAAGCATCAGAAGTAGCAGATCCGCAAGCTCGAAACATGACACGATGAGTTTTGAGCTTGTAGATCTGCTACTTTTGCTATGTTTATTTTAATCGTGAAAAGTAATAGTTTGTGACATATTGGTTTCCAGTGCTGTTCTCTAATATTAATGCATAACACACAACAACACAACACTTTGGTAGTTGATGGGTAGTAAGCATTATAGTAATAGTAAACATTCTTTTAGAGCAAAAAAATACTTTACCATGTCTCACAAACCCAGCCCCCCCTCTCCCTCCCACAAATTACCCACCCCACCCTACCCATACAAATTGGCGGCTACAATACCCTTAATAATAAAGAAAATGCATCAAATACATACTGAAACCAGATATTATCGTTAAGGATTATGGCTGCTTTCATTATTTAATTTTATCCATGTATTTATGCATAAAATTCTTATCTCTTAAAGGAGAATTCCATGCTAGAAGGCTTTCTTACCTTTATTTCTAGTTATGTCCCTATAAAATATAGCTCAAAGATCTATTGCTGATTACTTAGGTGAACTGAAACCAGGATGCTTCGACTTCTGCCTTCTCCCTGAAGCCGACCCTTGTTATATATTATCCGACTATGCTTGTCACGATGACTAAGCCAGTTAGATCTATCCATATATGGTTCTACACATCTATCTGATAAAGTGTGCCGCTCGGGATACTATTTACATTATGAAGAGAGGATATTTACAAAAAATATAGATTTTTGAGCGATGGAAATAAGCAAATTAGCACCCCATAGCCCCCAAAATAGCCAATAATGCGCTTTTGCAAAAAATAACACCTGGACCTCTTTGGTGGGGACCCCAACAACTACAAATAAAGGTAAGAAAGCCTTCTAGCATGGAATTCTCCTTTAATTTCCCACCATTGCAGTTGCAAAATAAGTGCAACCAAATATAACTCCAAAACGGCTGGAAATTATGAGTTTCTTGGGACGGTTTTATACTGATACATACATTTTCTTAAACGTTTACGCAAAGTTTGATTGGACACACACACACGGCAACACCATGTATTTGCTTTTGACACAGCAGTCAATTAGCTCTTCTCGCATACGTAGTCTATAGAATCAAAACTAAAGCAGTAAGTAAATTATTCTACCTATTTAACAGAGTAAAAAAAATAGAAACTAATCTGGCGACCCCTCCCAAATAATTTGAGAGCGAGTGTTTATTCAGTATTAACAGGGGTCTCCCGAAAAATACATATCCAGGTAGATCATAGATGACAAAATATCAGCCAATCAGGAGAGAGTACCCATGTATCATCTTCATTTGTAGTGTTCAAGTCCCAATTTTACCTGCTCATTTTATTTCTTGGTGTCATCACTTACAATTGCAGTTGTATCCTGATTGAGTTCTTCATTCCAATTGGATAAAATTGGTATCTGACCTGAAAAAGCATTTTCTGTGTCTGATCAAAATCTAGTACACTGAGTACTATCAGATTGTACTTATTTTAACCAAAGAAAATCACTTCAATCACTGTTAAGATTGTTTAGTTTTTTATTGCTTTTTAAAAAACCCAAATGAAAATATGTTTTTTCTACAGCATAAGCATACATAATAAATGGTACCAGCCAATAACCATTCAAATCGGTGTTTATTTGGAATGTTATAAGAACCTACTACTTGATTTGGTATGTTTTGTCACTCTTTAACATAATAATTTGGTATGTTTTGTCACTGTATATTTGCACATACTGGAATTTGTCCTCTGCATTTAAAACACCTTGAATGCCCGGATGTAGTTGGGTTAAGTAAATCAGCGTGCCCAGCGATTTGTAGCTTCAGAGCCCATTTCAAGGTTGCTCCGCGCCATCTTGGAAGTAGCTAGAAGTAGCTGAATGTAGCCAAAATACCCTTAACCATCCATCGCCAAGGACTTATTTAACTTCTTTTTTATGATGTCCTAGACTGCCAACAACGTCTTTAACGCCTTTTTAACACGTGTTTAACGTTTTTTTAGATGAAGAGTTTTAAGATTTTCGATCTCATCCATTAAAATGGAGGGGGGGGGCAACTTTGGATGACGTTCTGACCGGAAATCACATAGAATGTTGCCCAACAGGCGCTCCCAGCCTGTGGAGTGGTGCGCTCGGTTATGGAATGATTAATGTTCCGTCTTTTGATTAATCTCCGTTCTGGGCATCCGACGTAATTAAATAATAACGCGGACACCTCCGTCCCGGGCCCTCAAACTGTTTTAACCCACGCATCCTAGGTAGGAGCAGTGAGCGCTGTTTAGTACAACACTCGGGGAGCAGTAAGACAACTTAACGAGTGCTCCTTCCTATCTTTGAATAGAGAAACATCAATACACAACTTTGTTATGTATTGAGATGTATTCGGTCGTCATTCAATTTTAGTGCAACGAACACTTCTTTATGAAAGTATCCATGAAACGAGTAAGCACTGCTCCTCCTCTGCTCAATTAAGCCTGTAATTCGGCCCCCGTGATCATGACCCAGTGAAACCGAAGGCCATGTAAGACTAGATGTGCAGTCCGAAGATGAAGTTGTTTAATCTTTGGCCATTCAATCAAGCCCTCTAACTCTCTCCCCCCCCCCCCCCAGGCCCACCGTGCAGTACTAGCGGCCAGCAGCTCATATTTCCGGGACTTGTTCAATGCCGGAGGGAAGAGTTCGGTGGTGGAGCTGCCGCCGGCGGTGCAGCCACAAAGCTTCCAGCAGATCCTGGCCTTCTGCTACACGGGGCGTCTCAGCATGAACGTGGGCGACCAGTTCCTGCTCATGTACACCGCAGGCTTCCTCCAGATCCAGCAGATCATGGAGAAAGGCACAGAGTTCTTCCTCAAGGCAAGTGTGCACGGCGCGTGGTGGTCGATTGGGCTCCATGTACACAAGCCACTTTGGAAAGAACTTAAGTGTGCTGTGAAATGTGAGCTTTAGTCATATTCCATCATATTCAAATGCTTTTGGAGAGAAATGATAGTCACTTTCAGTAGTAGAGCACTGTAGTGTGTGTGTGTGAGCTGTGCCCAGGTGATGATGGTCGTTGATGCTCATCAAGGAAGGCAATTATGTTTCTGCACTGTCAAAAGTAATGCTACTTCTTTTGCAATGTGGTTAAATAAAAAAATCTCAGGGGGGAAGATAAATTATATAAAATTAAAAAAACTGTAATTTGTCTTTCAAAAAAAAATATATTTTTAATATCGTGATACGAATCGTATCGTGAGTTGAGTGAATCGTTACATGTCTAGTGTGTAACTCTTGAGAGTGTACAAAGGGAACCATAATATGGACCCATAAGGGTATTTGTAGTTTCTAGTTGTACACTCCCAGAGTTATAGGGGTAAGAACCATGCACTGACGGCACACTAAATGGCAACACCTGTGAAGGAAGTAAGAAAAGTTATTCTGTGTGCATAGAGCCCATAGGATGCTCAAGCTTGATTCGGATCACGGTAGGAACTTGGAAGCAGTGCCGGATCTAGGCCTTTTGAGGCCCTAGGCAACATATTATACAGAGCCCCCCCCCCCCCTCCTGCTTTGCCACGCCGGATAAAAATTGCAAATTTGCCATGAAAATGCTTCAATCTGGTGCACTTTGAGATCAAAATTAAGAAGCTAGGTGGGGGCCACATGTGGCCAGTAGCCCATGTAAGGGATACATGAAAAAAAAAAATCTTCTCCCTGTGACGAGGCCCCCTCAGTGGTTGAGGCCCTAGGCGACCGCCTAGTTCGCCTATGCCTAGAACCGGCCCTGCTTGGAAGACACTCAGTCACTCCGACCAGCCAAAAATATCTAAATGTCTTTGGTTGGCGAGTTAGTATAGTCACTTTGGCCAGTTTAGGGATAGTTTCTTTGAATGCTCATAGTCACTATGGCTTGTAAAATAGTAATGCAAGAGGTTTAATAAGCACTATCCTATGTAACGACTAACAAGTGGGTTAAAATTCTGTTGTTATTGATACCCATTGATAAGTGGGTTGATACTGGTGAAATGATGCATGGGTGGAAGGATGGATGGAGACAAAAGTCATACACTAACCTATTTGAGGATTTAGTACAGGAGATGTATCGAGTATCAAAGTATGATGACGTGCCATACTATTTGAAGCGCTCTGGGACAGTGGCGCCCAACGTTTTTACCGTGAGACCCAAAACAATGTATGCAATGTCTTCAATTCTTGTTTTGTTTTTAAAGTCATCCAAGTCTTGTGGAAAATGTCGTTTCCCCCTGAAAACGAGGGGGAAATCTTTTGAAATTATACATACTGTGTGTGTGTGTGTGTGTGTATATATATATATATATATATATATATATATATATATATATAAAATATTATTTTATGTAGGAAAAGCAAAGGGGGTCTGTACTCGTGACCCATAAAAAAATTGTTCTGCGACCCAAAAATGGGTCCCGACCCACTATTTGGGAAACAAGGATATCATACACACACATACATTATTTGTATGCGCGCCCAACAGCTCACAACATGATCCATCCGTATCTCCAGGTCTCGTCTCCGAGCTGTGATTCCCAGGGCCTCCACACCGAGGAGACCCCTCCCTCCGAGCCCCAAAGCCCCGTCACTCAAACAGTGGGAGGAGGAGGAGGGGCCGGAGTCGGGGTGGGGGGCTCGGGTAGACCGGCCTCCTGCCAGACGCCCCTCCCCCTTGTGTCCAAGGTGAAGACGGAAGCGACGGCGACCACTCCACAGACCCCACAGACTCCCCCACAGCCACAGCAGGTATAACAGTCCCTCGTTGTGATGCATTTTGAGCTTATGGATCTACCATTTCTGCTATTTTTTTGAAAATGTGTGAAATATTTCCAACGGATTAGTTCATGCAGATGCCTGGAAAATATTCCGACGACTATGCAAAATAATTGCCATTATCTCAAGTAATTGCGATTATGTAATGATTGCGTCAGGCCTAATGCAGACCGAAAAGCAGCACTCCAAAAGACTAGCTTCGAGTTTCAATGGGATGTCTATATGTGAACGAGCAGTTCTTGCTTTTGTGAGACAGAAAAAGGCGTTGATTTCTTCGACTAAAACTATGACAAAAAAAGTTTGGAGATTACCTTTTTACACTGCCGAGAACTAAATAAAAACTAAGCTATACTAACTACTAAAACTAAGGCTAAATATATTGACAATTTCGTCAACAAATACAAACTAGGCTAAAATGTTAGGGAGGGACCAGTGGATAAGAGAGCCAGTAGAAATCATTTTATGTTTGGTTGCGCTCGGGTGTTGCACTCTGAGTATAGCGGATCTACAAGCTCACAAGGAGCCAAGTTTAGAATCAGGAATTAAGACGCCATCAGTTCCTTGATGTACAAAAGTAGACAAAATGTAGTCGACTAAAAACATTTCAGATGACTACAATATTACCAAAACTAAATGGAATTCTAATCAAAAGACTAAATAAAACTAAACCAAAAAATTCTGTCAAAATCAACACTGCACCCAGCAATGCAAAATGCATAATATGCCTAGATTTGTACAGTCTTCACATTTGTTTATTTTCCCAATGACTGTGATGTTGAATGAATAGATGTTACTGCATTTTATTATTACATGGCTCAATTGTGATTGGTCAATAACCGCATTCTGTGGTCTATTGTTTCTAAACCGCACCTGGATCAGAGTAATCCAAAGGAAAGATATAGCAAATTACTATTTTCTTTAGTGGCAGGTAAGTAAATCCTTTTTTTAAATCAATACTCTTTTCGTTCATTTCTTTACCAAGTAGCTTTGTGATAAGCGGGTCAATGAGGGCGGTATTAACTGATAAATAAACGTCCTTAAGGAGGTGATTATTTCTGTTTCACCGTGCAGAGGTTTACTTTTCAATAAAGACCACATTGCTGTTCTTTATACCTTTCTTAGTGACCTATATTAATCATACATTTGTGCTGCTGTTGTATTGTTATATGAACAGTGTAGCAGTAGAAGTCCGTTGAAATGTGCATATTTTTTATTGATTGAATAAATACGGCACATCTGGAGCACTGCACATCGGGAATAATTAGGGGTTCAGTGTCTTGCTCAAGGACACTTCGACACTGAGGCCTGATTTACACTGGCAGCCAAATCTAGCCTGAATGTAGCCTGAATCAGATCTGTATCAGTTCAAGATAGAAATCCGATTTGCTTAAATAAGTCTAAATGCAGACAGGTCACATGGAATCAGATTTTTTTTTTCCAAATGTGACTTGAGTCACATTCAGAGGTGGCTTCAAATCTGATTTGAGTACTCAAGTCGCATATCAAACTATCCAAAATGTCATTGCGGCGTGACCCGAGCGCTACTGACGTGACGTCATTACAGAGCGCGAGTATTTTCATTTAAGTAAACAAACGAGAGAGAGAGAGCGAAACAACCAAACGAGCGCAAAAGAAAGAAAACAAGCGAGAGGACATAAAAGAGAGAAAACAATAGTGCAACACACGTTCGTTTTATAGGAATAATGTCACTTCATTATGTCAGAACTAGAGCGGACGCCAGAGAGACGGTGAAATCTGTACCAAAGTCCTGACGTCACTCGCTCATCCCCTGGGCTGGGTCTCAGAAGTTTCAGTTTAAAATGGTCTCATGTGCGGTACAAAAATAAACAAACTGTCTCTGCGATATTGTCGGGGAGGTGTCTCTGTATCGTTACAACAGTCAGTCATATTTGATACAGTCTGTTTCTAGCGAAAATGTTAATACTTTGGCGGCTGTAACATTAGCGTTTTCTCAGTCAAACCGCCGGGATCATTTGTTCATTTTTGGAACACAGTTCTTATTTGACGCGATATGAAAAAGTTATTGGACTACGGATGCCTCCGTACAAACGAAACTCCTCGCGGAATGGTAGGGAATGGCTACACGCGGTCCTATTTGCAATGTCAGATTGAGGTTGGTTACCACGGTAACCAAAGCAGATATGTCGACGCAGGGCGGCTTTGAGAAGAAGAAAAAATAAAATCTGATTTGAATCGGATTTGACTTGACGTGACTGCAGTCTAAATCGGGCTTAACTCTACCACTCTCTACCCCTGTGAGCCACTGCCACCTCTCAATATCATCAATACACGTATATAAAAAAAAACCCACTGCCCATGTGGTTAACGTCTCCTTGACCTCCAACAGCCGGAGGCCTCACCGTACTCCGTGGTGTGCACGCCCATGGCCAAGCGGCTATGGGACGGAGGCAACCGCGACGGGGGGTCCGGAGGGGGCGCGATGAGGAAGGCCGCTCGCTACTCCTCCTCCTCCTCCGCCGCCGCCGCCACTCAGCAGGACGCCTCGGGGCGGGGGCCGGCCGCCGTCGTCTCCAACAGCAACCACAACCACAACAACAACAACAACAACCACCACCACCACAGCGGCGGCAGCCACAACGGCGGGACGCCCGAGGGCACGAGCCCCGGCACGCTGAGCATGTACACCAGCGACTCGCCCATCAGCTACCACGACGACGAGGAGGAGGACGACCTGACGGACGACAGCGCCGAGGAGCAGTACCGACAGATCTGCAACATGTACACCATGTACAGCATGCTCAACGTAGGGGCGGCTGGTAAGCACCGTGTGTACTATAACCCATTCTGACCTGAGATCAGATTCATACGAGGTTTCCACTGGACACTACACTGGTCTGATTATAACCCATTCTGACCCGAGATCAGATTCTAAAAAGATGTCAGTCGCTCTTCGATTTTTCAAAAATAGCAGACCTACAAGCGAGTGGCGCGCTACGAGCTTGTAGATCTGCTGTTTTTCAATAGCTAAAGCATAACATGATGCTAAACACAGAAATGGGTTCCCGTTCAGAATGGGTTAAACACCGTGTACTATAAGAGCGTCGCAGTCCCGTCCCCCTTTCATGATGGCGATGATCTCCCCGTTCATTTCCCCCATAGACTATAGTATTGCAAAAGTATTTATTTAAAGACATTTAAGCCTCGGACGACAAAGCCAACTCTTGTGACAAATCATGACCATAAACACAATGTTTTGGGACCGATCAAGTAATTAAAGAATTTAAAAAAAAAAGTGTTGTACCCTGTCCTTTTTTTTCCTCCTTCTTTCTAATTATTTGATCGGCCCAAAACGTTGTGTTTGTTGTCATGATTTGTCACAACAAGAGTTGGCTTTGTGCGAGGCTTGAAAGGACTTTAAATAAATACTTTTTGAAACGTCTTATGGGACAAATGAACGTCGTCGTCGTGAAAGGGGGTGGGACTGCGACAACTTCAATAGAAAAATCTAATACAAATTTTTACATTTTAAACCAATAAAACAAATAAATGAAAATAATGAAAAAAAATTGCCGATCTACAAGCTCAGTGCGACGCGTTTTGAGCTTGCAGATCGGCTATTTTTGCTACACTAATATGCAACGTGGCCCCCTGGAGGCCCCCCCAACACCGCTGAAGTGCCCTGGAGCAAGACTCTTGAACCCTCAAACTGCTCAAGGGGAGCTGCTCAGTGTGACTGTGGTTGTACTGGGCAGTATAGTTCCCAGGTTTCAATGTGTGTGTTTGTGTGAATGTGGAGCAGGGCGTTGCTCAAAAAGAGCACTCGCACTCAGCCAACCTCCTCTGAGTAAATAAAGGTAAAAAAAAAAAAAAGAAAGAAAGGCAACCCTGTATTTGGGCACTTCGGCAGATCCTTAAAAACTAATTAAAAGGTCATAAATTAATTTATTTAAAAACAATAAGGCCTTAGGAGTAAGGCTCAAAGCCACAATCAACAGCTATGTTATTTTTGTGAATTTATTATTTCTACACTAAATAACGCCTCGCAGATCAGCTATTTTAACCCCCCCTCCCCCCCACAGAATAACAAGTGGTTTAATTGCATTCTGAGCGGAATTAAAAAGTCTTAAATATTACTTACCTAAACCTGCAGAAACCCTGCACATAGCATTGAACTTGAATCCACAAGCTTACCCGCAGCAGCCCCTACATAGCATACCAAGAAGGTATTGTATCCCCTCAGAACGCATCCCACTGTGTGTGTGTGTGTGTGTGGCAGCGGTGGCCGAAAGGTTTGCGGAGCGGTCTTGATATCGGAAGGTCGCTATAGTTCGTATCCCCAGGAACCGGCACGTTAAAATGACCACTGCTGAAGTGCCCTTTATGGACAAGGCATTGAACCTCTCTACCATGAAATGTTCTATATGAGCAGGGCCTGGCTATGTAAACAAGTTCTTGAGCTTAGTCCAGTTATACCCTGGGTAAACATAGTACCTTTCCTTTCCGTGTTAATGCCAATCCTCTCTCTCTCTCTCTCTCTCTCTCTCTCTCTCTCCTTCCAGTGGCGGGGGAACGCGTGGAGTCCCTGCCGGACCTGGCGGCGGAGTCGGGCGGCGGCGGGGGGGGCCGGGGGAGGGGCGGCCGCGGCGGCGGCGGCTCGCGGCAGGAGCTGGCGTCGCTGCCCGCCGAGCTCATCAGCCAGATAGGCAACCGCTGCCACCCCAAGCTGTACGAGGAGGGCGACCCCGCGGAGAAGCTGGAGCTGGTGACGGGCACCTGCGTGTTCATCAGCCGCGCGCAGCTCATGAACTGCCACGTCAGCGCCGGCACGCGCCACAAGGTGCTGCTCAGACGCCTGCTGGCCGCCTTCTTCGACAGGTGAGGCTCCGAGAGAGAGGAGGAGGACCGGGGAGAGGGGAGGGTGATCATGGATTAACCCATTCTGACCTGAGATCAGATTCATACGAGGTTTCCACTGGACAACACACTGGTCTGATGAACCCATTCTGACCTGAGATCAGATTCTAAAAAAATGTCAGTCGTTCTTCGATTTTTTCAAAAATAGCAGACCTACAAGCTCGTAGCGCGCCACTCGGTGGCGCGCTATGAGCTTTTAGATCTGCTGTTTTTCAATAGCTAAAGCATGACATGATGCTGACACCAAAAGGGGTTCCCGGTCAGAATGGGTTAAAGGCCTATTCATAGTCTGGATTTTCGGTGGTGAGGTGACCACCACCGCTCCGGTGGTGAGCTGACCACCGGAGCTGAAATAACGTTGAGCGTATGGTGAGTAAAAACAGAGAGAAGGGCTGGGGGCGGTGGAGGTGGTTTGCTGCTCTTCACCGCGGCTCGTGACGTCATGTTGTAGTTCGGTGGTCACCTAACCACCGAAAATCCAGACTATGTATGAGCCTTAACCCATTCTAGACGGGGAACCCCTTTTGGTGTTTTAACTAAGCATTATGTTATACTTTAGCTATTGAAAAATAGCAGATCTAGGTCTGCTATTTATTATTTTTTTATCGTAAAAATGCGGCACAAATCTTTGAATATGTATTCTTTCGGAGCGAACGTTTTTTTTTTCAGGGCCTAAATGGGTTAAAGTTCTCAGTCACCACGGCTGACTTCAGTCATTTGGATTCCTCCTGCGCCCAAAATAGGCCATCTACAAGATTACAGCGCGTTGCAGTAAGCTCGTAGATAGCCTATTTTCGGTTATTAGCTGTTTCAGTCTTCCAGAAAACCCTAATGATCTCAGATATTTCATAACCGCAATCGTTAATGCCTCAATCTCCAATTTATTCAACTGATTAGCTGTAAGGTTCTGCCAAAACGTCATTATTTCACATATTGTGTTGAGAGTGTAGGACACACGGCGCGTGTGTGGCGACTCATTTCACGCTGTTTCACAAATTGCATATTAGGGCACTCATTTTTCAGTTGTGAGATTTAATTTTGCTTTAATCCATGGGTACTGGACAGATGGCAGATGTTATTGGGTCCTATGCTGGTCCCCGAAAAAGTAATTATATTGCCCCAAATGCCAGATTGAAAGTAAAGACAATGAAAACTTTATTGTCCATTACAATTTAACATAAAATGGGAATTGGCACAAACCAAGTCTTGTTGTTAACCTGGCTTGTTGTAAACCCCTTTTGTGCTAATGGCACTCTTATGTTGCGTTCACACTGGCAGATGCAAACGATACAAAGATGCAAAGCTACACGGAGTATTTGTAGCTGAAGTTTGAACCCTTTGTCGCTGGGTTCCATTGGAAATGAATGGTAGACTGAATCTTGGCATCCATGTGAATGCAGCATTAGCCTTCTGCCTGATGGAAAGTGATCAAATGAAGTGTTAAGAGGGTGGCTAGTCATTTGTAATATCTGAATTGCCCTTTTGGTTATGGAGCGGTTGTCCAGTATATGTCCAGAAGTTTGTCTCCGATGATCTTACTAGCCCGTTTGACTACCTGGGTGAGCTCGTTTCCATATCTGACCGAGAGATTCCCATACCAGTGAGAACACTCAGTGAGTGACCTATAGACCATGGTCAGGGGGTGCGTTTACTAGCATTTAAACTTTCCTGGGAAGATGGAGACGCTGCCTTGCGTTTTGATAAATGTTTTCTGCATAGGTCCGTTTGTTGTCTATAGTTGCTCCCAGATATTTAAAGTCACTAACCTGCTCCACTCCCTCCCCACACATAACGACTGGCCTAAAGATGGTTACAATCAGAAAACACGTCGGCTGCATAATTGGGGTGAAGTAACCCTGAATGTTTTAGGCAAGTGTCGGAGTCAAGTCAAGTCAATTGTTATAAAAACAGCCCACGACTGACCAAACTACTGTACACCAAGAGAAACATAAAATAAAATATGTGTGTTAGAAGCTTATTGTATGAGTACTTGTATCAGGCTCAGGGCACTGAGGGCAGTGGTCACGTACGTAGTTAGTTCTCCCTTGAGTTGGAAGAGAGATCAGACAATATTTACACAAATAGGGGAGCCTTATGTGATAGCCACAAGCTGTAATTATCTCAATTTATGTCACACATTATTGCCAGGTCGGAATTAAGTGTTGTCTCGTCTCGAGTGTACAATATTCATATTGTTGGGCCATACGTATAAGACCATCACCCTCGAGTCACAAGACGCCCCTTCCCTAACCCCCACACAATGTCCCTCTTAAGGAGATGTAAAAGTGGACCAGTACATGCTAGTCAGCCGCACACACATGACTGGAAAGATATACAAATTAATTCCAGCCTTTGATCCTAAGATAAACGATTTAACACAATTAATGGGGGGGAAAAGAAGAGGCAAGGCTTCTGCTTGAGAGCAATCATTTTGGTTCCTTAACATTGTAGATCAATGGCGGCAGCAATAATAACAAAGGAAATAATTTAATAAACGAGTAGGGTGAATGTATGGATAGCAGTAGTACATTCACCCTAGCACACCTAAGAGAGGTGTGTGTGTGTGTGTGTGTGTGTGTGTGTGTGTGTGTGTGTGTGTGTGTGTGTGTGTGTGTGACAGACAGACAGACAGACAGACAGACAGACAGACAGACATCAGGCCCGTAGTATTACTATCAATCATTTATAAACCACCTTGCCTCGGGCAAGTAGCTTTTTAGGAACTAAACCCGTCAGGCATTAGGCCTTGCGGACGCAAAACCGGCTGCTAGACGTTGGCATCAGAAGTCCATGACTGGAGTGCTTAGGGTCTCTGATAATCCCACAACGGCTGCAGACTGTCCTGTATATTAAACACTGTAAATATGTGTTATGTCTCTCTCTCTCTCTCAGGAGCACTCTGGCCAACAGCTGCGGAACAGGGATCCGCTCTTCCACCAACGACCCCAGTCGCAAACCCTTGGACAACAGAGTGCTGCATTCAGTGAAGTGTGAGTCCCACGTGGCCACTTTTTAGCCCAAGGAGTGTAAAACGAATGCTTGGAATGGTTTCAGAATCATGATGAAGAAACCCTAGTTTGACGCATCGCATGCTACCATACTTAAAGGAGAATTCCATACTAAAAGGCTTTCTTACCTTTCTTTGTAGTCGTTACGTCCCCACCAAAGAGGTCCAGGTGTTATTTTGTGCAAAAGCTCCTTATTGGCTGTTTCCCCTACCATAAGCCCTAAATGAATTGCTTTGAATTGAATGGGAATTGAATGGGGCTATGGGGTGTTGTGCTAATTTGCTTATTTCCATCGCTCACAATTATTTCTTTGTATATATCCTCTCTTCATAATGTAAATAATATCCCAAGCTGCACACTTTACTACTTCTTTCGATGGAAATAAGCGAACTAGCACAACACCCCATAGCCCCATTCAATTCCCATTCAATTCAATGCAATTCATTGAGGGCTTATGGTAGGGAAAATAGCCAATAAGGAGTTTTTGCACAAAATAACACCTGGACCTCTTTGGTGGGGACGTAACAACTACAAAGAAAGGTAAGAAAGCATTCTAGCATGGAATTATCCTTTAAAGCATAATGACATTTAGAAAATGTTGCCTTATATTGATTTTATTTTATTTATTTTATGACAATGACAAAGACAAGACAGGAAAAAGCAAAACAAACAAAAACAGACGGCTCAGCTCAGACACGTTGTGGATCAAAGGACACAGTTATACACATATACCCATTACCTACATTGGACCAAAAAACATTAATACAAAGATAATATACAAATATGGACACGTTCAGTTTGGTGCTTGAAAGTCTAGATGGGTTAACAACTCCAGAGAAAATGAAAGAAAATAAAAGATATGCATACATTACATGCATACATAACAGTTATGTTTGGTTTTGAATGGTACCCTAACTTTCAGCAGCTGTAAAAAAAACAAAATCCCCTAGGGTGGCTGAATAGAAACCAATGTGGGATATGTTAGTAGACACCTCTTTTTTTTTTTGGTGAAGAAATATCTTGGTAAGAAATATATTCCCAGATTTGACATTATTCTGACAATTTTCTCTGACTAAAAGCCATAGTCTCCAAATTCGTCTCAATTATGTCCAAGTAGTGCAAACGACGCTTAACCCATTAACCCATTCTGAACGGGAACCCATTTTGGTGTTAGCATCATGTCATGCTTTAGCTATTGAAAAATAGCAGATCTACAAGCTCATAGCGCGCCACCGAGTGGCGCGCTACGAGCTTGTAGGTCTGCTATTTTTGAAAAATCGAAGAACGACTGACATTTTTTAAAATCTGATCTCAGGTCAGAATGGGTTCATCAGACCAGTGTGTTGTCCAGTGGAAACCTCGTATGAATCTGATCTCAGGTCAGAATGGGTTAAGGCCGATTTTACGATTGCTTTCTAAATCAGTGGTTCTCAAACGTTTTTTGGGCCAAGGAGGACCCCCCGAAATGATTTGTATTTGGCCACGGTCGGACCCCATATTCTTTCAGACGCGTTCAAGATTTTTCAAAAGTGTTAACCCATTCTGACCTGAGATCAGATTCATACGAGGTTTCCACCAGACACACACTGGTCTGAATAACCCATTCTGACCTGAGATCAGATTCTAAAAAATTCAGTCGTTCTTCGATTTTTCAGAAATAGCAGACCTACAAGCTCGTAGCGCGCCACTCGGTGGCGCGCTATGAGCTTGTAGATCTGCTATTTTTCAATAGCTAAAGCATAACATGATGCTAACACCAAAATGGGTTCCCGTTCAGAATGGGTTAAAATAGTGACAAAATAGTTGTGAACTTGCATATCTGCTATTTTTGTAAGTAAAGTAAGTAGTACAATTTTGAGGTATTTGAACTTTACTTGAGTCTATATCTAATTTCCAACTTCTACTCCTCCAGTAGAAGTAATCTATACTATACTTCACTACATCTGTAGTACAAATATTTACTGCACTACATTTATTCGAAAACTTCAGCTACTAGTTACTTTGTAGATTTTGATTATTATTACTAAACATGCATTACTGAGAGTAACAATCGCCCTCTTCACAGCAAGGCAAATTATTAACTAAGGAATAAATAAGCGGGATCGTGGGGTTTACTTTACACACTTTATGGGAGGTTGTATTCCAAGGTAGACGGTACACTTCACAATGACGTCTCTCCCTGTCTCTTTCCCTACTAACTTAAATAAACAAACAAGAAAACAAACTCAAAACAACAATCAATAGTTACATCCAAACCCGAACCCCCCCTCCCGCCCCAAACCAGTCCCAAAGTCAGCGGAACGCAACTGCGCTTAGAATTAAACAAGGACGGCGTCCGTCCTCCTCTTCCAACGAGGCGCGCGCACGTGAGAGTCCACAGCATAGTTTAATCCATCGCGGTGAACGAAACGCTTCGTATTTACAATCCTCTTAAGAACACTTTGGAGTTTGGAAAGATCTCACCGATCGCAGCAGCTCTGTAGACTCCGACCGCCGGCAGATATATCCGTGACTCCAACGTCGATCCCCGACGGCAGCGCCAAGCGCGATGCTATGCTTTATCCGACGGGCAGGACTGTTCTTCGATTGTTACGGCTGCAGATAAATGCGTTTAAACTTTAATAACTGCTCGAACGCTATCTGGCGCCTGGAGCTCCTCTTCCCCTCCGTGTAGGCCCTACACAACACACCGTTTGTTTGGGAGATCCCTCCCGTGTGTCACTTCCTCCCCTTAGTAAACTTGGGTGGTGGCATCAATCAGTCATTGACACCTATCAATCACCCTAGTACCAGACCCGTTACCTTTCACATAGAAATAGGAAGGAATAAGACTCTCACAACCCACATGTTACATATCACACGTATACAAATAACATGCACAGAAAATAAAGCAGAATGACATTAATAATGTGCTTTTGTCACAGTGCTCTGCAAGCACACAAAGTGCTCAACATCTCTCCCTCTCTCTCTCTCTCTCTCTCTCTCTCTCCCTCCTGTCTCTCTCGTCGTCGTCTCTCTCTCTCTCCCTCTATCTCTCTCTCTCTCTCCCTCGTCGTCGTCGTCTCTCTCTCTCCAGTCTACTGCCAGAACTTTGCGCCCAGCTTCAAGGAGAGCGAGATGAACGCCATCGCGGCGGACATGTGCACGAACGCGCGGCGCGTCGTCCGCAAGAGCTGGATCCCCAAGCTGAAGCTGCTGATGGCCGAGGGCGACGCCTACTCCGCCTTCCTCGCCGACAGCGTGAAGATGGAGGCCGACGCCCTGGGGGTGGCGGAGCACGCCTTCGACCCCGCCACCCTGGAGGCGGCCGCGGCCGCGGCCGCGGCCGCCGCCAACAACAGCGAGGTGGGGACGGCGGGAGGCGCCACGCCACAGGACGGCCTCCAGGTGGCGGGAGGAGACGGCAGCACTTTGTTTTGAGTGAGTTGGACGATGGATGGACAGGTGGATGGAAGGAAGGACGGACAGACAGAGGTGGGTGAGGGAGGGAGGGAGGGAGGGAGGGAGGGATGGATGGTGGGATGGGTGGGTGGGTGAGGGGGACATAGAGAGAACGTTGAGTGGCCTCGTGTCCACATCGTTGGGTCGTCACTCCTCCTCCTCCCCGTAACAATCATGTGTGTGGGGGAACGTTTCCCCCCCCCCCTCCCCCCCCTGCTTTGTTTCACTTAAACTTTTATTTTCCTCCTTTTGCTTTAGTTTCATTTGCCTATTTTTTATTCCTTTGTTCGTCCGTCTGTTTCTCTCTCTCTCTCTCTCTCTCTACCTGAAAGACACGGGAGAGAGAGAGACGGCTGGACAGAGAGGACGAGGGAAAAGAGGGGGGGGGGGGGGGGTCGACGGTCATGATGATGATGATGATGTCGTCTGGCCCTGCTCTCCTCTCCTCTCACTTTTTTTTTCATTTTTTTTTTTTTAGACTCCTCGTGTCAAAGTTTATTTGTGTTTACATCGCTTGAGGCCCTTTTTTTTCTCCTTCTATTTGGAGTCACACACATTCCCTTGGGGGGATGGGATGGGATGGGATGGGATGGGATGGGGGTGGGGGTAAGTTCGGGGGGGGGGGGGGGTTTAATTAACATTTTGGGGGAAAACGGGTTTTTGCCCCCCCCCCCCCCCCTCCCCCCTCCAAAAAAAAAGTCCGATAACACTGTCGTTTTGATATTGAATGTATGCGTGCTGAAGTGTCTGGACCGCAAGCGTATGAGAGTCGACAGACGTCAGATTGTATGGAGTGGGTTTTAACCAAGACGCTGGAAGTCATTCAGTCAGCCCCCCCCCTGTCGAAGGCTGTCGTCGTTGTGGTGAGGGGTAGCAGAGAGAGAGAGAGAGAGAGAGGGGGGGGGGGGGGGGGGGGGGGGGGTCGAGGAAAAGGGTTGGAATTATGTAATATTGATGTATAATAAATGATGTATATTTGCACGGTTTCTAAATCGCCACTCCCCATTTTTTGTACCCCCCCATCAGGGTGGCAACCGACTAGGTGACCCACCACTGTTTTTTGATGGTAAAAACGGGCCATCGGAGTGGATGTATCAGCCACTGTGATTTAGATGTTGAAAATAGATTGTTCCCTGCCCTGCTGAGCGCCTTTTTTTCCCCATTTATATCCCCCTCCCCCCCCCCCCCGCCCCAAACACATTTGAGTCTTTCAAAAAGGACAGTATGTGTTCTTTGTATGCTTCTCCCCCCCCCCCATGAGTTTGTTTTGTTGTGTGTTTGATTTGCCACGGCTTCCGCGTGAGAGGGACTGTTACCAATGATTGTCAGAGGTAGCAAGGGGATGTGTGGCGTCTGCTGATAAATGCACTGTTATCATTACATGCGGCATGAGTACAATCGAATCACGCTTCGTTTCAGAAAGAGAAGAGCGGTGGCGAAATAGGTTGTTGGAAATGAGGGGAGACAAAAAAAGACCGTGCTGAAATCCAATTGATATCCATCACCCTTTTTTTTAATATATATATATAACCTGAAGGAGTTACAAAATTCCAAATTTGTTTCTGCCTGTTGGTTTGGCATTGAAAAAAAAACAAAAAAAAACATTAACGTTTTTTTTGCTGCGCACATGTATGTGTGCATTTATATATCCCTGAGAATATATATTCTTTGCCATATCCAGGAGAAGCAGAAGCACCGTCAAAAAGGATCTGTATGTTGGATGTGTGCTTGCCTGGCATGGATAAAAAAAGGTGCTTAATTCACCTGTTGGTGCAAGGCATGGATCACAGCAGTGCATGCGTGTGTGTGTATCCGTGTGTGGATGGACGACGGTCTAATGGCTTTGCGTGTACAAGTCATCACGTGTGCTGCGGCAGAAAAAGAGAATGGGGAGAGCTAGGCCAGACGGTGTGTTATTGTCACACACACACACACACGCACGCTTGGCCAGATTATTCATCCGTCAACGTATACACGCAGTCAGGCACACACACACACACACACACACACACACACACACACACACGCAAGCAGACTAAATGTGCAGCAAATGGGGCCACACTACAGTAACCAGGCCGTGACGAACCTTAGCGAAGTGCTCGGTCTATATCGAACTAAGGCATGCCTTTCAGAAAAGGGGACCAGAACATATTTAGAAATGGATATTGTATCAGTTCAGTGCAGTCGGTGGAGTGATTTTGTCTCGCACCCTAAATGGCTGGAGAGTGTGAACAAACACCCCCCGGTGACACCGCCGCCTTCCCCCCACAATGCAGCTGAAAACACTGTGAACTAACGAGTCGTTGCAGAGGGGCCTTCGATGTCTGTTTTTGTGGATCTTTAAGTGCTTATGTGTGGGGTGGATGCTATGGGGAAGCCATGCACAAGGGATCTAGAGAGAGACATTTTGTGGTTCTGTCCCCCCCCCCCCCCCCTAATTAATGCGACTAAACAAAGACCCGCCGTCTTAATATATGACTGTTACAAACGGCTGTGATGGGCATACGGCCAAAGTCCAGCTGAGAAACTTGAACTCTGACGACAAGTCTGGAAATGTGTACTAGAATAGTTTTTGTTTACGTCGTCCAGCATGTGCGAGGGGCTGTGACGAGAGGTTCGAGCATGACTCATGCTTGGTTCTATGATGGCGTCGCATTGCTGGACATAACCAGATCTACAAGCTCACACAACCCGCCGCATCCGCGACACGCTGTGAGCTGATAGATCGGCTCACAGCGGTCATTTGTGGCCCAGATTAAATAGCCTTGCAATGCCGGGAAAAAAAGCACACACATTATGGTCTTAAAAATGAATACATTATTTACCGAAAGATCTAAATATTTTAAATGATGAGTAGAAATCTGCCCTTTATTACACAGACACAAGAATGATACAAAATATATATATACAAGCATAGAATTAAGAAAATAAAGTCTAAATTTAATAAAATGGATGAACTCAAAGAAAACCAGCCATTTCCTGACTCCATATCTATAGCTTAACTCCTGATCCATGATGCTCTGAACCAAAAGAGGCCAGAGTATAGCAGCTCACCCCTGCCCCAATAGTGTGTGTGTGTGTGTGTGTGTGTGTGTGTGTGTGTGTGTGTGTGTGTGTGTGTGTGTGTGTGTGTGTGTGTGTGTGTGTGTGTGTGTGTGTGTGTGTGTGTGTGTGTGTGTGTGTGTGTGTGTGTGTGTGTGTGTCTGCTCAGTGTCACTGTAGGTTTATTGATGCTTGGATTGCCAGATGCCTGTGTGTTTAGGACAGAATGTCACACACATGTGTTTGCACACACACACACACACACACAGGTGATTGGGTGGGGGGGGGGGGACGACAGTCATAAACCCCTCTCTGGATCTCTTAAGCTAAACACAGGAGCAAGCATAGCACAGATGTGGAATTATTGTTTGTAACTCTCCCCGGCAATTAACCAAAAGTGAAAGCCATCAAGATGTTTTCTAGACGATTATCTGAGTTTTTTTCTAGCTTGTTCTTTTCTCTATTTTTTCTTTTTTTAACACCAGTGTTATTCAAATTGTTGCCTTATTGGGGTCATGGTTTCAAGAGAAGGCAAAATTGTTTACGTAAATGCTTTTTTTCCCCCTCCTTTTTCTTTACACGTGTATTTATATATCAAGGCTTTTTTTTGGGGGGGGGGGGGGGGATTTTTATTAATTATATCAAAAGGGTCAAAGAGTGCTGATCCAGAAAGCACCTGCAGTATAGATTAAGCAGTAGACTAGAGAATGTGTTTCTCTCCTTAGTTGACCCCCCCTCCCCCTTTCCTCACACACACACACACCCTGCGTCGGCTTAGCTCACACTTTTTAATTTCACGAACCTCCAGTTTGGTATTCATTTAGAGACCACCGACCAACCATAGCCGGGGGGGACACCCCCTCTGGAACCCCCTCAAAGACCCCTGGGGGTTGTCCCCGGGCCCCACTTTGAGAACCCGGCTGGCTTTAGCTGCCTATATGTGGTACGCCGACGGTTCGTCACTGAGGACAGAGAGAGAGAGAGAGAGAGAGGAAGAGAAGGACGCAGTAGAGCGAGGGAGAGAGTGGAAGAGGCAGAGGCGAAGCAAGCTAGGAGAAATTTGCACATATTGTTGGAATGTTTGTTTTTTTACGCGTTGTTTAAAACTGCCGCCTTAAAAGAGAAAAGAACTTAGAGTCTGTGCCTGAACGAGAGAGAGAGAGAGAGAGAGAGAGAGAGAGGGGACAGTTACAGTCTCCTCGGGAGGAGGGGAGAACAAGCGAGAGAGAGCTAGGGAGGGAGGAGGGGTAGGGGTGTGGACGGGATGCTTGGATGATTCGGTGTGAATGCATGCATGCATGCGTGCTGGTGTGTCTCTGCTTCATTGGTGCGTGTGTGTGTGTGTGTGTGTGCAGGCATATATAAACGTGCACATGTGTGCGTGTGGTATGTATAATGCCCCCCCCCACCACCCTCCGATGTTCCCTCCATTGCCATTTATGGAGTCATGCGTGTTAGTGTTTGCTTCCTCACATGAAGAGCTTTTGATGGGAGCACAAGAGGGAGAGAGAGACTGTGTGTGTGTGTGTGTGTGTGTGTGTGTGTGTGTAATGCGCATGTCTATGCCAGGCTGACTCTGCGTCTGGATGTATGTGCTGTATACGTGTGTGTGTCTGGCTTCAACAAGCCAACTGCGCATGCCTGTCGCTGTGTGTGGGTGTTTCAGTGTTCATCTCTGCACAGCTAGGCTGTGTGTGTGTGTGTGTGTGTGTGTGCGTGTTCACGTGTGAGTGTATGTGCATGGGACATGCATGTGTGTGTGTATTTCAATCAGTGTGCGTATGAGTGGGTGGTATGTGGGTGGATGTTTGTTTGTTTTGTCTGCCTCTGAGAGAGAGAGAGAGAGAGAGAGAGTGAGAGAGACGTACCACACACACACACAGTCATCTGCAGAGTCACATATCCATTGTATGCAGCCCCGTACATCTGTGGCATATCAAAACTGCATGCATATGCGCTTTCAATCGACAGCCATATTGCGTATAGTTAAACCACGGCGGGGCTATAGAGAGTGCTACCATTTTGGTAGCATATACGCAAACGTGCACGTACTGTACACGTCGTACTGTATACACGCACTGTACATGTGTGCCTGTACATTTATACCGCAGAATCGAGTGACTACGAGTCACAGTTAGTAGTTACAGAGCATTAAAAGTGCTTCAATCATTTCTTCCTCCCTCGCATGTCGTCCACAAATGTTTAAGACGAGCACAACGCGTGTGTGTGTGTATACTGTGGCAACCATCACGCTCCAAAGACCCCTTGAATGGGACACGGGAAGAATGGAAATCTCTTCCCCCTGCATGTCTCTCTTGTTTCACTCTGTCTAACCCTTTTCATTCGCCTCACTTTAACCACTCTAAAGCCCTATTTTATAAATTGGATATTCGGGGGGGGGAAACCTGTCCACAATTTCGACGGCCACGTGTCGCGATGATGACGGGCTATTTTAGGAACACTTTGGAATACTTCCACCTATAATGACGTGCCCAGAATAAGGACACCAGGGTGAAAGTACTTTAAATAAAATGAAATAAAACTATTTATCTTTCTCACTTCTGTGTGTGTGTGTGTGGGGTGGGTGGGTGGGGGTCTCTCTATCACACACACACACAGAGCTTGCTGGCTGAGAGGTAGACAGTGTCCAGACAGTCATCATCACGCAGTCACGCCTTCACTAAACAAACCCCATCAAAATGCCATTCGATCTCATTGTTAGGCAGCCTCGCTGTTTTGGGGCGGGTATTGACTCTCCGTTTTTCCTTTAGGTCCCAAATCTCTGCGGAGCGTCTGCCCCATTCCCCGACCTTGTGAAAGTGAAGTCCTGGCTGTGTGTGTGTGTGTGGGTGAGAGTGTTATTGTGCGCCTACATTTTGGTGTGTGTTTATGACAGTGTGGTTACTGTGCTAAACAACAGATGGTGTGTGTGTGTGTGTGTGTGTGTGTGTGTGTGTGTGTGTGTGTGTGTGTGTGTGTGTCTGTGTCTGTGTCTGTTAGTATGTCAATATGCAACCATGCATGCATGCATATCACAACGCACATCTGTGATTGTGCCTCATGAGAATGCAAGTGTGTGTGTGTGTGTGTGTGTGTGTGTGTGTGTGTGAGAGAGAGAGAGGGGGAAAGCGATGGATTGCGTGCAGTCCACACCCCAGGGAGACGATGCTCTGCCAGTGTGTTCTGCACCTTTTTTTTTAAATAATCAGATACAGACGATCATAGATGAGGATAATAATGCTGATAGATGATTATGATTGATTATGATAACGTTCCAATCTATCTATTTCCATACCACCCCCCCCAACCCGGGCCTGCTGCCGCTGATTGATGAGAAATCGTAACTGTCCGCCAATCACAACTTGAATGTGGATGGAGGCTGTCCGTCTTTAAACCAACTTAAAAAAAAAAAAATCTAATTATATTCTCTTTTTATTTATATATATATGAATTGTAATTCTATGCTAGGTGGGTGGGGCGGGTGGGGGTTGACGATGGATGGAGGGAAGGAGAGGAGACGGGAGGGAGACGGGAGGGGGCTGTTCTCCTCTCCTTTCCTCTCCTTTCCAAAGAGGAGAGACTGCTTGTTAAGAATCTCCCAGGACAGATGAGGCATTGCGGCACTGTTGTCACATGAGCGAAGCCGCAATCCAGACAAAGAGGCAGAGAGGAGGAGGCAGCGTGTGTGGGGGGGGGGGGGGGTGGAGAAATAAATGACAGGACAGGCGGGGACCTCTCCCTGGACCTCTGCCATCCAGATAAATATGAGGCTTGTTTGTTTATGTAAGCGTGCCGAGGAAGGAGGTATCGAACTGGAGGGAGTTTTGTAGCCATGCTGTAGAATCCTCACATGCTTCTTCTTCTTCTTCGCGTGGCTTCCCAAAACCGCTCTGTTGATTTCTTTAAATAACAAAAGCCGGGCTGACATGTTTATCGCTTTATTATAGCCGAAAAAAAGATTAGAGTCCAGAAACGGTATACGCTTGTTTCAGACTTGAAAGGTTATACGTCCCCCCCCAGTCTAGCTTTTCTGCTCTAGGCCGGCCTGTTCTCCCCGGGTGCATTCGTTGGCTGGATAAGTGTTGGAACGCTGGAGGCTACTCTGCCAAACAACAAACCATTCTTTAACCACTTTAGTTAGCCCTACAGACGGTGTCATCGCATGACAAATTTGCGAAAATACAAACTCACATTTTTTTTGGCATCACGGCAGATTGTGAGCTTAGCTTGTAGTTCTGTTATTCTTTTTTTTTACTATTTTAGGAAAACTTGTGAAATGTTTCTGAAATTGTTGATAGTGTTTAAGACCTCTTCCCCCATCTTTTTTCCTCTCTTTTAAATTGTGAGTGACGGTAAAGACCAGAAAAGCACAGTGCTACTGAACTGTGAGAGAGGATGTGCAACAATTTATTTGAGTATGCAAGTTTTATGACTTAAGGCTGTGGGAGGATCGGGAGAGTCAGAGAAGGAGTTTTTTTTTTTTGTTTTTTTTTAAACGATACGAGCTAGACGATGCTTCTAGTAAGAGCTTTGTAGACATTTCAGAAAACGCATATCTACAGACTTTGTTTTTGTTACTTAATCATGTCCTTTTTTTCTGTTGCTGGTGGGCTTTTGTTTTATTTTGTATTATTTTTTTCTACAATTGAACTAATGTACTGTAGTTGTTGAAAGTTATTTTTTAAAAGAGATGCTACTAATAATTCAACATGTTTAACATTAAGAGTTGCCAAGTTATGTATAAAAAAAAGAAAAAAGGACCAAAAAAAAAAGAAGGAGAAAAAACAAACGTAGAAGAAACCAGAAAATGGAGAAACCAGGAGCTGTAAACTAGTTTAGAGAAAGAGAAAGAGAACCACATATTTTTGCATTGTGATTGTGTATGGATGAAGGTGCTGGGGGTTGGGGGGGTGGGGGAGCAGTTCTGTTGCTGGACCAGAGTGTGGATTACTGTACTGTTAAGGTGTGTGTGTGTGGGGGGGGGGGGGGGGGGGGGGGGACGACGACGACGACTCCTCAGACAGATGACATGGAATGTGCAGGCAAGAGGAAGAACACTGTCAGGCTCACTTCATTTAAGGCTATATTATTATTATATGCCTGAATGTCTGTCCAAAACATTCTTACCAGGCAAAGTGTGACTGTACGCTGTCTTGTGAAGACTTTTCTTTTTTCTTTTTTTTTTTTTTACCTAGGCTTTTACTCATCATCTTCCATTGGAAATCAACACAAAGAGTTAGAAGTTTACTTGACCTGGCTTTTCCACGCCAGCTTTTCCATACAGAATAAGCTACCGGAGGGTTTGACTGCATGGGTCACTGACGTGACTGGTGGGTCGCCATCTGGTGGCGAAATTAAGCTACTGCAGCTTGTGCAAGGGGAGGGCGGCGGGCGCACCCACTCTGCAGCTGCAGTAACTGCACATGGCCAACAGAGGGCACAAAAAGACCAAGAAGAAGCAGTGATCTCAGACGGTCTAAAAGATTGTAAATTCTGAGTCCTGATCACTGTATTCACCCAAGCACCTTAGGATCAGGCCGAAAGAGGGCACTGCTCCTGATTTTACCCATATGAAGACTAAATAATCCATACATTGCCAGCAGCAAAGGCTGTCTGATCTAAACGCCAAATAAAAGCCTGTCAGTTGATTGAAAATACTGACCGAAACTTCCTAAACTAAAGAGAGGGCACTGCGGTGGTTCTCTGTGCTTTGCCTCTTCCATCCGTCTGTCTGTCTGCCGGTCTCGCTGTCGACCACCGTTTCGGCAGCCATTCCCACAGGCAGGGGAAGTGACAACGAGGGAGGGTGGAATAATCTTTCTAAACGAAACAAAAAGCACCTTTGGGTGAGTGCTCGCGCCAGTCCCACGCTGAGACGCCACGAGCCAGAGCCTCTGCACCTTTC
>NW_027665664.1:0-2000 GCF_963924005.1 Protomyctophum bolini | reverse complement strand
CAGAATGATACGGCCACCATCTGAAGACCTTTGAATGATACGTCCACCATCTGAAGACCTTTGAATGATACGGCCACCATCTGAAGACCTTTGAATGATACGTCCACCATCTGAAGACCTTTGAATGATACGGCCACCATCTGAAGACCTTTGAACGATACGTCCACCATCTGAAGACCTTTGAATGATACGTCCACCATCTGAAGACCTTTGAATGATACGGCCACCATCTGAAGACCTTTGAATGATACGTCCACCATCTGAAGACCTTTGAATGATACGTCCAGGCCCTGTACAGCCACCTGAAGACCTTTGAATGATACGTCCACCATCTGAAGACCTTGAATGAAACGTCCACCACCTGAAGACCTTTGAATGATACGTCCACTATCTGAAGACCTTTGAATGATACGTCCACCATCTGAAGACCTTTGAACGATACCTCCCAATATGATTTTCAGCGACTGTCTTATAGTTTTAAGTGTAACTGTTGTATAATCGCAATGTTACACTCGAGGGTGTGCGTTACTTCGGCGAGTTGGTGTAAGCAGTGCAGAAGTGCCATTAAAATGCCATTAGTTTGAATCCCAGGCTGTTACAACGGCTCACGGAACCTTGACCATGAGACAAACGTGGGAGGTCTGAGGATCACAACACCGTCGACACGTCAAGGGAAACCAATTCCCCCCAAAATCATAACGAAAAGCAGAAAGGCCTGCACCCGATAAATGTCCTTTTCTGCTTTGGCTTAACAGAGCATAGGGTCAAGGACTACTATATCCTGCAGAGGACACCTCCAACAGTACCTGGTATAGCCTGACCATCTGCCATGACCAGCCGGGGGGGGGAGGGAGAGAGAGAGGGGGGGGGGGGGGGGGGAGGGGGAGGGGGGGGGGGGGGGGGGGGGGGGAGAGAAGAGAGAGAGAGAGGGGGGGGAGAGAGAGAGAGGAGATGCACAGCGACAGTATATGGACAGGTTTTGGACAGGTTTGGACATGTACACCGATGCAGGTGAAGCAGAAAGTTAGTGACAGATCCGTACAGTATAGATAATTATTATGGGGCGTGGTTTCAACAGGAATGGAGGTGTTAGCGACGGCGTGCGTTGCCGTGGTTTGGTGTGTTTTGGTTACCATGTCCGCACAGCTAACGCTAAAACGTTTTTTTTTTTTTTTTTGTAGGTGAATAGAAGGATGTTAAAGTGTATTCTGTATTTCTGTCTGGCTCACAGGAGCCAGTGAGACAGTGCAGAGGAGCTAATGACAAAGATGAGAAGGAGCACGTACAGTACTAGCCGGAAATATAGCAGAACAATCTACAGTACGAGCTGGGCTGCCATCGGAGAGTTGGTGTAGAGCAGGGGTTCTCAACCTGTGGGTCGCGACCCCTCGGGGGGGGTGCGTGCGGTCGCGCAAATTGTTTTGGGGGGGTCCCCCCAATTATATTATTATTATTATTATGTTTGCAACTGAATGGCTAGAAAATGGAAATGAAGAGTTTACATAATATAGTACACACAAGTATTGATTATATCTGGTTTCAGTATTTATTTATGGTGTATGTATTGTCTCTATTATTAAGGTTATTTATATTGGGGGTCGGGAGGGGGAGGGGGCCCGAGACATGGCCAAAGCATTTCCGGGGGGGTCCCCGGGGCCAAAAACGTTGAGAACCCCCATGGTGTAGAGGGGGGAAAAAAGAGCAGACCAAGGTATAACATTTAATTATACTAACAAAAGCCTCAACATTTAAGGTTGAGGCTTTTGTTTGGAAGTTGACCTGTCTTTAGTTTGAACACACGTTCAACGTCAACCCAAGACAAGTCTATGAAGCTATCTCTGAAATCTATGAACATGTAGACATCTCTCTCTCTCTCTCTGTCTCTCTCTTCTCTGTCTGTCTCTCTCTCTTCTCTCTCTCTCTCTCTCTCTCTCTATCTCTCTCTGTGTCTCTCTCTCTCTCTCTCTATCTCTCTCTGTGTCTCTCTTCTCTCTCTCTGT
>NW_027665665.1:0-67939 GCF_963924005.1 Protomyctophum bolini | reverse complement strand
GCAGTTTGGGACAACAGGGCCAAAATGTCACTTTCACAGTCCCAAAGTGCCATTTTCACAGTAAAAAGGCCTGGTTCACTTTTGCTTAGCTTAGTCTGTAACTTGAAAACTATGTACCGTATGGCCCTATAAACTGTGTTGGGATGAAAGCTAGCCACTTTGAGCATTGTGGCAAGAGCTGGGGCAGTTTGGGACAACAGGAACGAACAGGGCCAAAATGTCACTTTCACAGTCCCAAAGTGCCATTTTCACAGTAAAAAGGCCTGGTTCACTTTTGCTTAGCTTAGTCTGTAACTTGAAAACTATGTACCGTATGGCCCTATAAACTGTGTTGGGATGAAAGCTAGCCACTTTGAGCAATGTGGGAAGTGCTGGGGCAGTTTGGGACAACAGGGCCAAAATGTCACTTTCACAGTCCCAAAGTGCCATTTTCACAGTAAAAAGGCCTGTTCACTTTTGCTTAGCTTAGTCTGTAACTTGAAAACTATGTACCGTATGGCCCTATAAACTGTGTTGGGATGAAAGCTAGCCACTTTGAGCAATGTGGGAAGTGCTGGGGCAGTTTGGGACAACAGGGCCAAAATGTCACTTTCACAGTCCCAAAGTGCCATTTTCACAGTAAAAAGGCCTGGTTCACTTTTGCTTAGCTTAGTCTGTAACTTGAAAACTATGTACCGTATGGCCCTATAAACTGTGTTGGGATGAAAGCTAGCCACTTTGAGCAATGTGGGAAGTGCTGGGGCAGTTTGGGACAACAGGGCCAAAATGTCACTTTCACAGTCCCAAAGTGCCATTTTCACAGTAAAAAGGCCTGGTTCACTTTTGCTTAGCTTAGTCTGTAACTTGAAAACTATGTACCGTATGGCCCTATAAACTGTGTTGGGATGAAAGCTAGCCACTTTGAGCAGTGTGGGAAGTGCTGGGGCAGTTTGGGACAACAGGGCCAAAATGTCACTTTCACAGTCCCAAAGTGCCATTTTCACAGTAAAAAGGCCTGGTTCACTTTTGCTTAGCTTAGTCTGTAACTTGAAAACTATGTACCGTATGGCCCTATAAACTGTGTTGGGATGAAAGCTAGCCACTTTGAGCATTGTGGCAAGAGCTGGGGCAGTTTGGGACAACAGGGAACGAACAGGGCCAAAATGTCACTTTCACAGTCCCAAAGTGCCATTTTCACAGTAAAAAGGCCTGGTTCACTTTTGCTTAGCTTAGTCTGTAACTTGAAAACTATGTACCGTATGGCCCTATAAACTGTGTTGGGATGAAAGCTAGCCACTTTGAGCAATGTGGGAAGTGCTGGGGCAGTTTGGGACAACAGGGCCAAAATGTCACTTTCACAGTCCCAAAGTGCCATTTTCACAGTAAAAAGGCCTGGTTCACTTTTGCTTAGCTTAGTCTGTAACTTGAAAACTATGTACCGTATGGCCCTATAAACTGTGTTGGGATGAAAGCTAGCCACTTTGAGCAATGTGGGAAGTGCTGGGGCAGTTTGGGACAACAGGGCCAAAATGTCACTTTCACAGTCCCAAAGTGCCATTTTCACAGTAAAAAGGCCTGGTTCACTTTTGCTTAGCTTAGTCTGTAACTTGAAAACTATGTACCGTATGGCCCTATAAACTGTGTTGGATGAAAGCTAGCCACTTTGAGCAATGTGGGAAGTGCTGGGGCAGTTTGGGACAACAGGGCCAAAATGTCACTTTCACAGTCCCAAAGTGCCATTTTCACAGTAAAAAGGCCTGGTTCACTTTTGCTTAGCTTAGTCTGTAACTTGAAAACTATGTACCGTATGGCCCTATAAACTGTGTTGGGATGAAAGCTAGCCACTTTGAGCAGTGTGGGAAGTGCTGGGGCAGTTTGGGACAACAGGGCCAAAATGTCACTTTCACAGTCCCAAAGTGCCATTTTCACAGTAAAAAGGCCTGGTTCACTTTTGCTTAGCTTAGTCTGTAACTTGAAAACTATGTACCGTATGGCCCTATAAACTGTGTTGGGATGAAAGCTAGCCACTTTGAGCAATGTGGCAAGAGCTGGGGCAGTTTGGGACAACAGGGAACGAACAGGGCCAAAATGTCACTTTCACAGTCCCAAAGTGCCATTTTCACAGTAAAAAGGCCTGGTTCACTTTTGCTTAGCTTAGTCTGTAACTTGAAAACTATGTACCGTATGGCCCTATAAACTGTGTTGGGATGAAAGCTAGCCACTTTGAGCAATGTGGGAAGTGCTGGGGCAGTTTGGGACAACAGGGCCAAAATGTCACTTTCACAGTCCCAAAGTGCCATTTTCACAGTAAAAAGGCCTGGTTCACTTTTGCTTAGCTTAGTCTGTAACTTGAAAACTATGTACCGTATGGCCCTATAAACTGTGTTGGGATGAAAGCTAGCCACTTTGAGCAATGTGGGAAGTGCTGGGGCAGTTTGGGACAACAGGGCCAAAATGTCACTTTCACAGTCCCAAAGTGCCATTTTCACAGTAAAAAGGCCTGGTTCACTTTTGCTTAGCTTAGTCTGTAACTTGAAAACTATGTACCGTATGGCCCTATAAACTGTGTTGGGATGAAAGCTAGCCACTTTGAGCAATGTGGGAAGTGCTGGGGCAGTTTGGGACAACAGGGCCAAAATGTCACTTTCACAGTCCCAAAGTGCCGTTTTCACAGTAAAAAAAGACTGATTCACTTTTGCTTAGCTTAGTCTGTAACTTGAAAACTATGTACCGTATGGCCCTATAAACTGTGTTGGGATGAAAGCTAGCCACTTTGAGCAATGTGGGAAGTGCTGGGGCAGTTTGGGACAACAGGGCCAAAATGTCACTTTCACAGTCCCAAAGTGCCATTTTCACAGTAAAAAGGCCTGGTTCACTTTTGCTTAGCTTAGTCTGTAACTTGAAAACTATGTACCGTATGGCCCTATAAACTGTGTTGGGATGAAAGCTAGCCACTTTGAGCAATGTGGGAAGTGCTGGGGCAGTTTGGGACAACAGGGCCAAAATGTCACTTTCACAGTCCCAAAGTGCCATTTTCACAGTAAAAAGGCCTGGTTCACTTTTGCTTAGCTTAGTCTGTAACTTGAAAACTATGTACCGTATGGCCCTATAAACTGTGTTGGGATGAAAGCTAGCCACTTTGAGCAATGTGGGAAGTGCTGGGGCAGTTTGGGACAACAGGGCCAAAATGTCACTTTCACAGTCCCAAAGTGCCATTTTCACAGTAAAAAGGCCTGGTTCACTTTTGCTTAGCTTAGTCTGTAACTTGAAAACTATGTACCGTATGGCCCTATAAACTGTGTTGGGATGAAAGCTAGCCACTTTGAGCAGTGTGGGAAGTGCTGGGGCAGTTTGGGACAACAGGGCCAAAATGTCACTTTCACAGTCCCAAAGTGCCATTTTCACAGTAAAAAGGCCTGGTTCACTTTTGCTTAGCTTAGTCTGTAACTTGAAAACTATGTACCGTATGGCCCTATAAACTGTGTTGGGATGAAAGCTAGCCACTTTGAGCATTGTGGGCAAGAGCTGGGGCAGTTTGGGACAACAGGGAACGAACAGGGCCAAAATGTCACTTTCACAGTCCCAAAGTGCCATTTTCACAGTAAAAAGGCCTGGTTCACTTTTGCTTAGCTTAGTCTGTAACTTGAAAACTATGTACCGTATGGCCCTATAAACTGTGTTGGGATGAAAGCTAGCCACTTTGAGCAATGTGGGAAGTGCTGGGGCAGTTTGGGACAACAGGGCCAAAATGTCACTTTCACAGTCCCAAAGTGCCATTTTCACAGTAAAAAGGCCTGGTTCACTTTTGCTTAGCTTAGTCTGTAACTTGAAAACTATGTACCGTATGGCCCTATAAACTGTGTTGGGATGAAAGCTAGCCACTTTGAGCAATGTGGGAAGTGCTGGGGCAGTTTGGGACAACAGGGCCAAAATGTCACTTTCACAGTCCCAAAGTGCCATTTTCACAGTAAAAAGGCCTGGTTCACTTTTGCTTAGCTTAGTCTGTAACTTGAAAACTATGTACCGTATGGCCCTATAAACTGTGTTGGGATGAAAGCTAGCCACTTTGAGCAATGTGGGAAGTGCTGGGGCAGTTTGGGACAAAGGGCCAAAATGTCACTTTCACAGTCCCAAAGTGCCATTTTCACAGTAAAAAGGCCTGGTTCACTTTTGCTTAGCTTAGTCTGTAACTTGAAAACTATGTACCGTATGGCCCTATAAACTGTGTTGGGATGAAAGCTAGCCACTTTGAGCAATGTGGGAAGTGCTGGGGCAGTTTGGGACAACAGGGCCAAAATGTCACTTTCACAGTCCCAAAGTGCCATTTTCACAGTAAAAAGGCCTGGTTCACTTTTGCTTAGCTTAGTCTGTAACTTGAAAACTATGTACCGTATGGCCCTATAAACTGTGTTGGGATGAAAGCTAGCCACTTTGAGCAATGTGGGAAGTGCTGGGGCAGTTTGGGACAACAGGGCCAAAATGTCACTTTCACAGTCCCAAAGTGCCATTTTCACAGTAAAAAGGCCTGGTTCACTTTTGCTTAGCTTAGTCTGTAACTTGAAAACTATGTACCGTATGGCCCTATAAACTGTGTTGGGATGAAAGCTAGCCACTTTGAGCATTGTGGCAAGTGCTGGGGCAGTTTGGGACAACAGGGAACGACAGGGCCAAAATGTCACTTTCACAGTCCCAAAGTGCCATTTTCACAGTAAAAAGGCCTGGTTCACTTTTGCTTAGCTTAGTCTGTAACTTGAAAACTATGTACCGTATGGCCCTATAAACTGTGTTGGGATGAAAGCTAGCCACTTTGAGCAATGTGGGAAGTGCTGGGGCAGTTTGGGACAACAGGGCCAAAATGTCACTTTCACAGTCCCAAAGTGCCATTTTCACAGTAAAAAGGCCTGGTTCACTTTTGCTTAGCTTAGTCTGTAACTTGAAAACTATGTACCGTATGGCCCTATAAACTGTGTTGGGATGAAAGCTAGCCACTTTGAGCAATGTGGGAAGTGCTGGGGCAGTTTGGGACAACAGGGCCAAAATGTCACTTTCACAGTCCCAAAGTGCCATTTTCACAGTAAAAAGGCCTGGTTCACTTTTGCTTAGCTTAGTCTGTAACTTGAAAACTATGTACCGTATGGCCCTATAAACTGTGTTGGGATGAAAGCTAGCCACTTTGAGCAATGTGGGAAGTGCTGGGGCAGTTTGGGACAAAGGGCCAAAATGTCACTTTCACAGTCCCAAAGTGCCATTTTCACAGTAAAAAGGCCTGGTTCACTTTTGCTTAGCTTAGTCTGTAACTTGAAAACTATGTACCGTATGGCCCTATAAACTGTGTTGGGATGAAAGCTAGCCACTTTGAGCAATGTGGGAAGTGCTGGGGCAGTTTGGGACAACAGGGCCAAAATGTCACTTTCACAGTCCCAAAGTGCCATTTTCACAGTAAAAAGGCCTGGTTCACTTTTGCTTAGCTTAGTCTGTAACTTGAAAACTATGTACCGTATGGCCCTATAAACTGTGTTGGGATGAAAGCTAGCCACTTTGAGCAATGTGGGAAGTGCTGGGGCAGTTTGGGACAACAGGGCCAAAATGTCACTTTCACAGTCCCAAAGTGCCATTTTCACAGTAAAAAGGCCTGGTTCACTTTTGCTTAGCTTAGTCTGTAACTTGAAAACTATGTACCGTATGGCCCTATAAACTGTGTTGGGATGAAAGCTAGCCACTTTGAGCAATGTGGGAAGTGCTGGGGCAGTTTGGGACAAAGGGCCAAAATGTCACTTTCACAGTCCCAAAGTGCCATTTTCACAGTAAAAAGGCCTGGTTCACTTTTGCTTAGCTTAGTCTGTAACTTGAAAACTATGTACCGTATGGCCCTATAAACTGTGTTGGGATGAAAGCTAGCCACTTTGAGCAATGTGGGAAGTGCTGGGGCAGTTTGGGACAACAGGGCCAAAATGTCACTTTCACAGTCCCAAAGTGCCATTTTCACAGTAAAAAGGCCTGGTTCACTTTTGCTTAGCTTAGTCTGTAACTTGAAAACTATGTACCGTATGGCCCTATAAACTGTGTTGGGATGAAAGCTAGCCACTTTGAGCAATGTGGGAAGTGCTGGGGCAGTTTGGGACAACAGGGCCAAAATGTCACTTTCACAGTCCCAAAGTGCCATTTTCACAGTAAAAAGGCCTGGTTCACTTTTGCTTAGCTTAGTCTGTAACTTGAAAACTATGTACCGTATGGCCCTATAAACTGTGTTGGGATGAAAGCTAGCCACTTTGAGCAATGTGGGAAGTGCTGGGGCAGTTTGGGACAACAGGGCCAAAATGTCACTTTCACAGTCCCAAAGTGCCATTTTCACAGTAAAAAGGCCTGGTTCACTTTTGCTTAGCTTAGTCTGTAACTTGAAAACTATGTACCGTATGGCCCTATAAACTGTGTTGGGATGAAAGCTAGCCACTTTGAGCATTGTGGCAAGAGCTGGGGCAGTTTGGGACAACAGGGAACGAACAGGGCCAAAATGTCACTTTCACAGTCCCAAAGTGCCATTTTCACAGTAAAAAGGCCTGGTTCACTTTTGCTTAGCTTAGTCTGTAACTTGAAAACTATGTACCGTATGGCCCTATAAACTGTGTTGGGATGAAAGCTAGCCACTTTGAGCAATGTGGGAAGTGCTGGGGCAGTTTGGGACAACAGGGCCAAAATGTCACTTTCACCGTCCCAAAGTGCCATTTTCACAGTAAAAAGGCCTGGTTCACTTTTGCTTAGCTTAGTCTGTAACTTGAAAACTATGTACCGTATGGCCCTATAAACTGTGTTGGGATGAAAGCTAGCCACTTTGAGCAATGTGGGAAGTGCTGGGGCAGTTTGGGACAACAGGGCCAAAATGTCACTTTCACAGTCCCAAAGTGCCATTTTCACAGTAAAAAGGCCTGGTTCACTTTTGCTTAGCTTAGTCTGTAACTTGAAAACTATGTACCGTATGGCCCTATAAACTGTGTTGGGATGAAAGCTAGCCACTTTGAGCAATGTGGGAAGTGCTGGGGCAGTTTGGGACAACAGGGCCAAAATGTCACTTTCACAGTCCCAAAGTGCCATTTTCACAGTAAAAAGGCCTGGTTCACTTTTGCTTAGCTTAGTCTGTAACTTGAAAACTATGTACCGTATGGCCCTATAAACTGTGTTGGGATGAAAGCTAGCCACTTTGAGCAGTGTGGGAAGTGCTGGGGCAGTTTGGGACAACAGGGCCAAAATGTCACTTTCACAGTCCCAAAGTGCCATTTTCACAGTAAAAAGGCCTGGTTCACTTTTGCTTAGCTTAGTCTGTAACTTGAAAACTATGTACCGTATGGCCCTATAAACTGTGTTGGGATGAAAGCTAGCCACTTTGAGCATTGTGGCAAGAGCTGGGGCAGTTTGGGACAACAGGGAACGAACGGGCCAAAATGTCACTTTCACAGTCCCAAAGTGCCATTTTCACAGTAAAAAGGCCTGGTTCACTTTTGCTTAGCTTAGTCTGTAACTTGAAAACTATGTACCGTATGGCCCTATAAACTGTGTTGGGATGAAAGCTAGCCACTTTGAGCAATGTGGGAAGTGCTGGGGCAGTTTGGGACAACAGGGCCAAAATGTCACTTTCACAGTCCCAAAGTGCCATTTTCACAGTAAAAAGGCCTGGTTCACTTTTGCTTAGCTTAGTCTGTAACTTGAAAACTATGTACCGTATGGCCCTATAAACTGTGTTGGGATGAAAGCTAGCCACTTTGAGCAATGTGGGAAGTGCTGGGGCAGTTTGGGACAACAGGGCCAAAATGTCACTTTCACAGTCCCAAAGTGCCATTTTCACAGTAAAAAGGCCTGGTTCACTTTTGCTTAGCTTAGTCTGTAACTTGAAAACTATGTACCGTATGGCCCTATAAACTGTGTTGGGATGAAAGCTAGCCACTTTGAGCATTGTGGAAGTGCTGGGGCAGTTTGGGACAACAGGGACGACAGGCAAAATGTCACTTTCACAGTCCCAAAGTGCCATTTTCACAGTAAAAAGGCCTGGTTCACTTTTGCTTAGCTTAGTCTGTAACTTGAAAACTATGTACCGTATGGCCCTATAAACTGTGTTGGGATGAAAGCTAGCCACTTTGAGCAATGTGGGAAGTGCTGGGGCAGTTTGGGACAACAGGGCCAAAATGTCACTTTCACAGTCCCAAAGTGCCATTTTCACAGTAAAAAGGCCTGGTTCACTTTTGCTTAGCTTAGTCTGTAACTTGAAAACTATGTACCGTATGGCCCTATAAACTGTGTTGGGATGAAAGCTAGCCACTTTGAGCAATGTGGGAAGTGCTGGGGCAGTTTGGGACAACAGGGCCAAAATGTCACTTTCACAGTCCCAAAGTGCCATTTTCACAGTAAAAAGGCCTGGTTCACTTTTGCTTAGCTTAGTCTGTAACTTGAAAACTATGTACCGTATGGCCCTATAAACTGTGTTGGATGAAAGCTAGCCACTTTGAGCAATGTGGGAAGTGCTGGGGCAGTTTGGGACAACAGGGCCAAAATGTCACTTTCACAGTCCCAAAGTGCCATTTTCACAGTAAAAAGGCCTGGTTCACTTTTGCTTAGCTTAGTCTGTAACTTGAAAACTATGTACCGTATGGCCCTATAAACTGTGTTGGGATGAAAGCTAGCCACTTTGAGCAATGTGGGAAGTGCTGGGGCAGTTTGGGACAACAGGGCCAAAATGTCACTTTCACAGTCCCAAAGTGCCATTTTCACAGTAAAAAGGCCTGGTTCACTTTTGCTTAGCTTAGTCTGTAACTTGAAAACTATGTACCGTATGGCCCTATAAACTGTGTTGGGATGAAAGCTAGCCACTTTGAGCAATGTGGGAAGTGCTGGGGCAGTTTGGGACAACAGGGCCAAAATGTCACTTTCACAGTCCCAAAGTGCCATTTTCACAGTAAAAAGGCCTGGTTCACTTTTGCTTAGCTTAGTCTGTAACTTGAAAACTATGTACCGTATGGCCCTATAAACTGTGTTGGGATGAAAGCTAGCCACTTTGAGCAATGTGGGAAGTGCTGGGGCAGTTTGGGACAACAGGGCCAAAATGTCACTTTCACAGTCCCAAAGTGCCATTTTCACAGTAAAAAGGCCTGGTTCACTTTTGCTTAGCTTAGTCTGTAACTTGAAAACTATGTACCGTATGGCCCTATAAACTGTGTTGGGATGAAAGCTAGCCACTTTGAGCAATGTGGGAAGTGCTGGGGCAGTTTGGGACAACAGGGCCAAAATGTCACTTTCACAGTCCCAAAGTGCCATTTTCACAGTAAAAAGGCCTGGTTCACTTTTGCATACTCTAGAGTCTGTAACTTGAAAACTATGTACCGTATGGCCCTATAAACTGTGTTGGGATGAAAGCTAGCCACTTTGAGCAATGTGGGAAGTGCTGGGGCAGTTTGGGACAACAGGGCCAAAATGTCACTTTCACAGTCCCAAAGTGCCATTTTCACAGTAAAAAGGCCTGGTTCACTTTTGCTTAGCTTAGTCTGTAAATTGAAAACTATGTACCGTATGGCCCTAAAAACTGTGTTGGGATGAAAGCTAGCCACTTTGAGCAATGTGGGAAGTGCTGGGGCAGTTTGGGACAACAGGGCCAAAACCCTAACCCTAACCCTTTCACAGTCCCAAAGTGCCATTTTCACAGTAAAAAAAAAAAGATTAATTTTGCTTAGCTTAGTCTGTAACTTGAAAACTATGTACCGTATGGCCCTATAAACTGTGTTGGGATGAAATCTAGCCACTTTGAGCAATGTGGGAAGTGCTGGGGCAGTTTGGGACAACAGGGCCAAAATGTCACTTTCACAGTCCCAAAGTGCCGTTTTCACAGTAAAAAGGCCTGGTTCACTTTTGCTTAGCTTAGTCTGTAACTTGAAAACTATGTACCGTATGGCCCTATAAACTGTGTTGGGATGAAAGCTAGCCACTTTGAGCAATGTGGGAAGTGCTGGGGCAGTTTGGGACAACAGGCCAAAATGTCACTTTCACAGTCCCAAAGTGCCATTTTCACAGTAAAAGGCCTGGTTCACTTTTGCTTAGCTTAGTCTGTAACTTGAAAACTATGTACCGTATGGCCCTATAAACTGTGTTGGGATGAAAGCTAGCCACTTTGAGCAATGTGGGAAGTGCTGGGGCAGTTTGGGACAACAGGGCCAAAATGTCACTTTCACAGTCCCAAAGTGCCATTTTCACAGTAAAAAGGCCTGGTTCACTTTTGCTTAGCTTAGTCTGTAACTTGAAAACTATGTACCGTATGGCCCTAAAAACTGTGTTGGGATGAAAGCTAGCCACTTTGAGCAATGTGGGAAGTGCTGGGGCAGTTTGGGACAACAGGGCCAAAACCCTAACCCTAACCCTTTCACAGTCCCAAAGTGCCATTTTCACAGTAAAAAAAAAAAGATTCATTTTGCTTAGCTTAGTCTGTAACTTGAAAACTATGTACCGTATGGCCCTATAAACTGTGTTGGGATGAAAGCTAGCCACTTTGAGCAATGTGGGAAGTGCTGGGGCAGTTTGGGACAACAGGGCCAAAATGTCACTTTCACAGTCCCAAAGTGCCATTTTCACAGTAAAAAGGCCTGGTTCACTTTTGCTTAGCTTAGTCTGTAACTTGAAAACTATGTACGGTATGGCCCTATAAACTGTGTTGGGATGAAAGCTAGCCACTTTGAGCAATGTGGGAAGTGCTGGGGCAGTTTGGGACAACAGGGCCAAAACCCTAACCCTAACCCTAACCCTTTCACAGTCCCAAAGTGCCATTTTCACAGTAAAAAAAAAAAGATTCATTTTGCTTAGCTTAGTCTGTAACTTGAAAACTATGTACCGTATGGCCCTATAAACTGTGTTGGGATGAAAGCTAGCCACTTTGAGCAATGTGGGAAGTGCTGGGGCAGTTTGGGACAACAGGGCCAAAATGTCACTTTCACAGTCCCAAAGTGCCATTTTCACAGTAAAAAGGCCTGGTTCACTTTTGCTTAGCTTAGTCTGTAACTTGAAAACTATGTACCGTATGGCCCTATAAACTGTGTTGGGATGAAAGCTAGCCACTTTGAGCAATGTGGGAAGTGCTGGGGCAGTTTGGGACAACAGGGCCAAAATGTCACTTTCACAGTCCCAAAGTGCCATTTTCACAGTAAAAAGGCCTGGTTCACTTTTGCTTAGCTTAGTCTGTAACTTGAAAACTATGTACCGTATGGCCCTATAAACTGTGTTGGGATGAAAGCTAGCCACTTTGAGCAATGTGGGAAGTGCTGGGGCAGTTTGGGACAACAGGGCCAAAATGTCACTTTCACAGTCCCAAAGTGCCATTTTCACAGTAAAAAGGCCTGGTTCACTTTTGCTTAGCTTAGTCTGTAACTTGAAAACTATGTACCGTATGGCCCTATAAACTGTGTTGGGATGAAAGCTAGCCACTTTGAGCAATGTGGGAAGTGCTGGGGCAGTTTGGGACAACAGGGCCAAAATGTCACTTTCACAGTCCCAAAGTGCCGTTTTCACAGTAAAAAGGCCTGGTTCACTTTTGCTTAGCTTAGTCTGTAACTTGAAAACTATGTACCGTATGGCCCTATAAACTGTGTTGGGATGAAAGCTAGCCACTTTGAGCAATGTGGGAAGTGCTGGGGCAGTTTGGGACAACAGGGCCAAAACCCTAACCCTAACCCTAACCCTTTCACAGTCCCAAAGTGCCATTTTCACAGTAAAAAAAAAAAGATTCATTTTGCTTAGCTTAGTCTGTAACTTGAAAACTATGTACAGTATGGCCCTATAAACTGTGTTGGGATGAAAGCTAGCCACTTTGAGCAATGTGGGAAGTGCTGGGGCAGTTTGGGACAACAGGGCCAAAATGTCACTTTCACAGTCCCAAAGTGCCATTTTCACAGTAAAAAGGCCTGGTTCACTTTTGCTTAGCTTAGTCTGTAACTTGAAAACTATGTACTGTATGGCCCTATAAACTGTGTTGGGATGAAAGCTAGCCACTTTGAGCAATGTGGGAAGTGCTGGGGCAGTTTGGGACAACAGGGCCAAAACCCTAACCCTAACCCTAACCCTTTCACAGTCCCAAAGTGCCATTTTCACAGTAAAAAAAAAAAGATTCATTTTGCTTAGCTTAGTCTGTAACTTGAAAACTATGTACCGTATGGCCCTATAAACTGTGTTGGGATGAAAGCTAGCCACTTTGAGCAATGTGGGAAGTGCTGGGGCAGTTTGGGACAACAGGGCCAAAATGTCACTTTCACAGTCCCAAAGTGCCATTTTCACAGTAAAAAGGCCTGGTTCACTTTTGCTTAGCTTAGTCTGTAACTTGAAAACTATGTACCGTATGGCCCTATAAACTGTGTTGGGATGAAAGCTAGCCACTTTGAGCAATGTGGGAAGTGCTGGGGCAGTTTGGGACAACAGGGCCAAAATGTCACTTTCACAGTCCCAAAGTGCCATTTTCACAGTAAAAAGGCCTGGTTCACTTTTGCTTAGCTTAGTCTGTAACTTGAAAACTATGTACCGTATGGCCCTATAAACTGTGTTGGGATGAAAGCTAGCCACTTTGAGCAATGTGGGAAGTGCTGGGGCAGTTTGGGACAACAGGGCCAAAATGTCACTTTCACAGTCCCAAAGTGCCATTTTCACAGTAAAAAGGCCTGGTTCACTTTTGCTTAGCTTAGTCTGTAACTTGAAAACTATGTACCGTATGGCCCTATAAACTGTGTTGGGATGAAAGCTAGCCACTTTGAGCAATGTGGGAAGTGCTGGGGCAGTTTGGGACAACAGGGCCAAAACCCTAACCCTAACCCTAACCCTTTCACAGTCCCAAAGTGCCATTTTCACAGTAAAAAAAAAAAGATTCATTTTGCTTAGCTTAGTCTGTAACTTGAAAACTATGTACAGTATGGCCCTATAAACTGTGTTGGGATGAAAGCTAGCCACTTTGAGCAATGTGGGAAGTGCTGGGGCAGTTTGGGACAACAGGGCCAAAATGTCACTTTCACAGTCCCAAAGTGCCATTTTCACAGTAAAAAGGCCTGGTTCACTTTTGCTTAGCTTAGTCTGTAACTTGAAAACTATGTACTGTATGGCCCTATAAACTGTGTTGGGATGAAAGCTAGCCACTTTGAGCAATGTGGGAAGTGCTGGGGCAGTTTGGGACAACAGGGCCAAAACCCCAACCCTAACCCTAACCCTTTCACAGTCCCAAAGTGCCATTTTCACAGTAAAAAAAAAAAGATTCATTTTGCTTAGCTTAGTCTGTAACTTGAAAACTATGTACCGTATGGCCCTATAAACTGTGTTGGGATGAAAGCTAGCCACTTTGAGCAATGTGGGAAGTGCTGGGGCAGTTTGGGACAACAGGGCCAAAATGTCACTTTCACAGTCCCAAAGTGCCATTTTCACAGTAAAAAGGCCTGGTTCACTTTTGCTTAGCTTAGTCTGTAACTTGAAAACTATGTACCGTATGGCCCTATAAACTGTGTTGGGATGAAAGCTAGCCACTTTGAGCAATGTGGGAAGTGCTGGGGCAGTTTGGGACAACAGGGCCAAAATGTCACTTTCACAGTCCCAAAGTGCCATTTTCACAGTAAAAAGGCCTGGTTCACTTTTGCTTAGCTTAGTCTGTAACTTGAAAACTATGTACCGTATGGCCCTAAAAACTGTGTTGGGATGAAAGCTAGCCACTTTGAGCAATGTGGGAAGTGCTGGGGCAGTTTGGGACAACAGGGCCAAAACCCTAACCCTAACCCTTTCACAGTCCCAAAGTGCCATTTTCACAGTAAAAAAAAAAAGATTAATTTTGCTTAGCTTAGTCTGTAACTTGAAAACTATGTACCGTATGGCCCTATAAACTGTGTTGGGATGAAAGCTAGCCACTTTGAGCAATGTGGGAAGTGCTGGGGCAGTTTGGGACAACAGGGCCAAAATGTCACTTTCACAGTCCCAAAGTGCCATTTTCACAGTAAAAAGGCCTGGTTCACTTTTGCTTAGCTTAGTCTGTAACTTGAAAACTATGTACCGTATGGCCCTATAAACTGTGTTGGGATGAAAGCTAGCCACTTTGAGCAATGTGGGAAGTGCTGGGGCAGTTTGGGACAACAGGGCCAAAATGTCACTTTCACAGTCCCAAAGTGCCATTTTCACAGTAAAAAGGCCTGGTTCACTTTTGCTTAGCTTAGTCTGTAACTTGAAAACTATGTACCGTATGGCCCTATAAACTGTGTTGGGATGAAAGCTAGCCACTTTGAGCAATGTGGGAAGTGCTGGGGCAGTTTGGGACAACAGGGCCAAAGTGTCACTTTCACAGTCCCAAAGTGCCATTTTCACAGTAAAAAGGCCTGGTTCACTTTTGCTTAGCTTAGTCTGTAACTTGAAAACTATGTACCGTATGGCCCTATAAACTGTGTTGGGATGAAAGCTAGCCACTTTGAGCAATGTGGGAAGTGCTGGGGCAGTTTGGGACAACAGGGCCAAAATGTCACTTTCACAGTCCCAAAGTGCCATTTTCACAGTAAAAAGGCCTGGTTCACTTTTGCTTAGCTTAGTCTGTAACTTGAAAACTATGTACCGTATGGCCCTATAAACTGTGTTGGGATGAAAGCTAGCCACTTTGAGCAATGTGGGAAGTGCTGGGGCAGTTTGGGACAACAGGGCCAAAATGTCACTTTCACAGTCCCAAAGTGCCGTTTTCACAGTAAAAAGGCCTGGTTCACTTTTGCTTAGCTTAGTCTGTAACTTGAAAACTATGTACCGTATGGCCCTATAAACTGTGTTGGGATGAAAGCTAGCCACTTTGAGCAATGTGGGAAGTGCTGGGGCAGTTTGGGACAACAGGGCCAAAACCCTAACCCTAACCCTAACCCTTTCACAGTCCCAAAGTGCCATTTTCACAGTAAAAAAAAAAAGATTCATTTTGCTTAGCTTAGTCTGTAACTTGAAAACTATGTACAGTATGGCCCTATAAACTGTGTTGGGATGAAAGCTAGCCACTTTGAGCAATGTGGGAAGTGCTGCGGCAGTTTGGGACAACAGGGCCAAAATGTCACTTTCACAGTCCCAAAGTGCCATTTTCACAGTAAAAAGGCCTGGTTCACTTTTGCTTAGCTTAGTCTGTAACTTGAAAACTATGTACCGTATGGCCGTATAAACTGTGTTGGGATGAAAGCTAGCCACTTTGAGCAATGTGGGAAGTGCTGGGGCAGTTTGGGACAACAGGGCCAAAACCCTAACCCTAACCCTAACCCTTTCACAGTCCCAAAGTGCCATTTTCACAGTAAAAAAAAAAAGATTCATTTTGCTTAGCTTAGTCTGTAACTTGAAAACTATGTACCGTATGGCCCTATAAACTGTGTTGGGATGAAAGCTAGCCACTTTGAGCAATGTGGGAAGTGCTGGGGCAGTTTGGGACAACAGGGCCAAGACCCTAACCCTAACCCCAACCCTTTCACAGTCCCAAAGTGCCATTTTCACAGTAAAAAAAAAAAGATTCATTTTGCTTAGCTTAGTCTGTAACTTGAAAACTATGTACCGTATGGCCCTATAAACTGTGTTGGGATGAAAGCTAGCCACTTTGAGCAATGTGGGAAGTGCTGGGGCAGTTTGGGACAACAGGGCCAAAATGTCACTTTCACAGTCCCAAAGTGCCATTTTCACAGTAAAAAGGCCTGGTTCACTTTTGCTTAGCTTAGTCTGTAACTTGAAAACTATGTACCGTATGGCCCTATAAACTGTGTTGGGATGAAAGCTAGCCACTTTGAGCAATGTGGGAAGTGCTGGGGCAGTTTGGGACAACAGGGCCAAAATGTCACTTTCACAGTCCCAAAGTGCCATTTTCACAGTAAAAAGGCCTGGTTCACTTTTGCTTAGCTTAGTCTGTAACTTGAAAACTATGTACCGTATGGCCCTATAAACTGTGTTGGGATGAAAGCTAGCCACTTTGAGCAATGTGGGAAGTGCTGGGGCAGTTTGGGACAACAGGGCCAAAATGTCACTTTCACAGTCCCAAAGTGCCATTTTCACAGTAAAAAGGCCTGGTTCACTTTTGCTTAGCTTAGTCTGTAAATTGAAAACTATGTACCGTATGGCCCTAAAAACTGTGTTGGGATGAAAGCTAGCCACTTTGAGCAATGTGGGAAGTGCTGGGGCAGTTTGGGACAACAGGGCCAAAACCCTAACCCTAACCCTAACCCTTTCACAGTCCCAAAGTGCCATTTTCACAGTAAAAAAAAAAGATTCATTTTGCTTAGCTTAGTCTGTAACTTGAAAACTATGTACCGTATGGCCCTATAAACTGTGTTGGGATGAAAGCTAGCCACTTTGAGCAATGTGGGAAGTGCTGGGGCAGTTTGGGACAACAGGGCCAAAACCCTAACCCTAACCCTAACCCTTTCACAGTCCCAAAGTGCCATTTTCACAGTAAAAAAAAAAAGATTCATTTTGCTTAGCTTAGTCTGTAACTTGAAAACTATGTACAGTATGGCCCTATAAACTGTGTTGGGATGAAAGCTAGCCACTTTGAGCAATGTGGGAAGTGCTGCGGCAGTTTGGGACAACAGGGCCAAAATGTCACTTTCACAGTCCCAAAGTGCCATTTTCACAGTAAAAAGGCCTGGTTCACTTTTGCTTAGCTTAGTCTGTAACTTGAAAACTATGTACCGTATGGCCGTATAAACTGTGTTGGGATGAAAGCTAGCCACTTTGAGCAATGTGGGAAGTGCTGGGGCAGTTTGGGACAACAGGGCCAAAACCCTAACCCTAACCCTAACCCTTTCACAGTCCCAAAGTGCCATTTTCACAGTAAAAAAAAAAAGATTCATTTTGCTTAGCTTAGTCTGTAACTTGAAAACTATGTACCGTATGGCCCTATAAACTGTGTTGGGATGAAAGCTAGCCACTTTGAGCAATGTGGGAAGTGCTGGGGCAGTTTGGGACAACAGGGCCAAGACCCTAACCCTAACCCCAACCCTTTCACAGTCCCAAAGTGCCATTTTCACAGTAAAAAAAAAAAGATTCATTTTGCTTAGCTTAGTCTGTAACTTGAAAACTATGTACCGTATGGCCCTATAAACTGTGTTGGGATGAAAGCTAGCCACTTTGAGCAATGTGGGAAGTGCTGGGGCAGTTTGGGACAACAGGGCCAAAATGTCACTTTCACAGTCCCAAAGTGCCATTTTCACAGTAAAAAGGCCTGGTTCACTTTTGCTTAGCTTAGTCTGTAACTTGAAAACTATGTACCGTATGGCCCTATAAACTGTGTTGGGATGAAAGCTAGCCACTTTGAGCAATGTGGGAAGTGCTGGGGCAGTTTGGGACAACAGGGCCAAAATGTCACTTTCACAGTCCCAAAGTGCCATTTTCACAGTAAAAAGGCCTGGTTCACTTTTGCTTAGCTTAGTCTGTAACTTGAAAACTATGTACCGTATGGCCCTATAAACTGTGTTGGGATGAAAGCTAGCCACTTTGAGCAATGTGGGAAGTGCTGGGGCAGTTTGGGACAACAGGGCCAAAATGTCACTTTCACAGTCCCAAAGTGCCATTTTCACAGTAAAAAGGCCTGGTTCACTTTTGCTTAGCTTAGTCTGTAAATTGAAAACTATGTACCGTATGGCCCTAAAAACTGTGTTGGGATGAAAGCTAGCCACTTTGAGCAATGTGGGAAGTGCTGGGGCAGTTTGGGACAACAGGGCCAAAACCCTAACCCTAACCCTAACCCTTTCACAGTCCCAAAGTGCCATTTTCACAGTAAAAAAAAAAGATTCATTTTGCTTAGCTTAGTCTGTAACTTGAAAACTATGTACCGTATGGCCCTATAAACTGTGTTGGGATGAAAGCTAGCCACTTTGAGCAATGTGGGAAGTGCTGGGGCAGTTTGGGACAACAGGGCCAAAATGTCACTTTCACAGTCCCAAAGTGCCATTTTCACAGTAAAAAGGCCTGGTTCACTTTTGCTTAGCTTAGTCTGTAACTTGAAAACTATGTACCGTATGGCCCTATAAACTGTGTTGGGATGAAAGCTAGCCACTTTGAGCAATGTGGGAAGTGCTGGGGCAGTTTGGGACAACAGGGCCAAAATGTCACTTTCACAGTCCCAAAGTGCCATTTTCACAGTAAAAAGGCCTGGTTCACTTTTGCTTAGCTTAGTCTGTAAATTGAAAACTATGTACCGTATGGCCCTAAAAACTGTGTTGGGATGAAAGCTAGCCACTTTGAGCAATGTGGGAAGTGCTGGGGCAGTTTGGGACAACAGGGCCAAAACCCTAACCCTAACCCTAACCCTTTCACAGTCCCAAAGTGCCATTTTCACAGTAAAAAAAAAAGATTCATTTTGCTTAGCTTAGTCTGTAACTTGAAAACTATGTACCGTATGGCCCTATAAACTGTGTTGGGATGAAAGCTAGACACTTTGAGCAATGTGGGAAGTGCTGGGGCAGTTTGGGACAACAGGGCCAAAATGTCACTTTCACAGTCCCAAAGTGCCGTTTTCACAGTAAAAAGGCCTGGTTCACTTTTGCTTAGCTTAGTCTGTAACTTGAAAACTATGTACCGTATGGCCCTATAAACTGTGTTGGGATGAAAGCTAGCCACTTTGAGCAATGTGGGAAGTGCTGGGGCAGTTTGGGACAACAGGGCCAAAATGTCACTTTCACAGTCCCAAAGTGCCATTTTCACAGTAAAAAGGCCTGGTTCACTTTTGCTTAGCTTAGTCTGTAACTTGAAAACTATGTACCGTATGGCCCTAAAAACTGTGTTGGGATGAAAGCTAGCCACTTTGAGCAATGTGGGAAGTGCTGGGGCAGTTTGGGACAACAGGGCCAAAATGTCACTTTCACAGTCCCAAAGTGCCATTTTCACAGTAAAAAGGCCTGGTTCACTTTTGCTTAGCTTAGTCTGTAACTTGAAAACTATGTACCGTATGGCCCTAAAAACTGTGTTGGGATGAAAGCTAGCCACTTTGAGCAATGTGGGAAGTGCTGGGGCAGTTTGGGACAACAGGGCCAAAATGTCACTTTCACAGTCCCAAAGTGCCATTTTCACAGTAAAAAGGCCTGGTTCACTTTTGCTTAGCTTAGTCTGTAACTTGAAAACTATGTACCGTATGGCCCTATAAACTGTGTTGGGATGAAAGCTAGCCACTTTGAGCAATGTGGGAAGTGCTGGGGCAGTTTGGGACAACAGGGCCAAAATGTCACTTTCACAGTCCCAAAGTGCCATTTTCACAGTAAAAAGGCCTGGTTCACTTTTGCTTAGCTTAGTCTGTAACTTGAAAACTATGTACCGTATGGCCCTATAAACTGTGTTGGGATGAAAGCTAGCCACTTTGAGCAATGTGGAAAGTGCTGGGGCAGTTTGGGACAACAGGGCCAAAACCCTAACCCTAACCCTAACCCTTTCACAGTCCCAAAGTGCCATTTTCACAGTAAAAAAAAAAAGATTCATTTTGCTTAGCTTAGTCTGTAACTTGAAAACTATGTACCGTATGGCCCTATAAACTGTGTTGGGATGAAAGCTAGCCACTTTGAGCAATGTGGGAAGTGCTGGGGCAGTTTGGGACAACAGGGCCAAAACCCTAACCCTAACCCTAACCCTTTCACAGTCCCAAAGTGCCATTTTCACAGTAAAAAAAAAAAGATTAATTTTGCTTAGCTTAGTCTGTAACTTGAAAACTATGTACCGTATGGCCCTATAAACTGTGTTGGGATGAAAGCTAGCCACTTTGAGCAATGTGGGAAGTGCTGGGGCAGTTTGGGACAACAGGGCCAAAATGTCACTTTCACAGTCCCAAAGTGCCATTTTCACAGTAAAAAGGCCTGGTTCACTTTTGCTTAGCTTAGTCTGTAACTTGAAAACTATGTACCGTATGGCCCTATAAACTGTGTTGGGATGAAAGCTAGCCACTTTGAGCAATGTGGGAAGTGCTGGGGCAGTTTGGGACAACAGGGCCAAAATGTCACTTTCACAGTCCCAAAGTGCCATTTTCACAGTAAAAAGGCCTGGTTCACTTTTGCTTAGCTTAGTCTGTAACTTGAAAACTATGTACCGTATGGCCCTATAAACTGTGTTGGGATGAAAGCTAGCCACTTTGAGCAATGTGGGAAGTGCTGGGGCAGTTTGGGACAACAGGGCCAAAATGTCACTTTCACAGTCCCAAAGTGCCATTTTCACAGTAAAAAGGCCTGGTTCACTTTTGCTTAGCTTAGTCTGTAAATTGAAAACTATGTACCGTATGGCCCTAAAAACTGTGTTGGGATGAAAGCTAGCCACTTTGAGCAATGTGGGAAGTGCTGGGGCAGTTTGGGACAACAGGGCCAAAACCCTAACCCTAACCCTAACCCTTTCACAGTCCCAAAGTGCCATTTTCACAGTAAAAAAAAAAGATTCATTTTGCTTAGCTTAGTCTGTAACTTGAAAACTATGTACCGTATGGCCCTATAAACTGTGTTGGGATGAAAGCTAGCCACTTTGAGCAATGTGGGAAGTGCTGGGGCAGTTTGGGACAACAGGGCCAAAATGTCACTTTCACAGTCCCAAAGTGCCGTTTTCACAGTAAAAAGGCCTGGTTCACTTTTGCTTAGCTTAGTCTGTAACTTGAAAACTATGTACCGTATGGCCCTATAAACTGTGTTGGGATGAAAGCTAGCCACTTTGAGCAATGTGGGAAGTGCTGGGGCAGTTTGGGACAACAGGGCCAAAATGTCACTTTCACAGTCCCAAAGTGCCATTTTCACAGTAAAAAGGCCTGGTTCACTTTTGCTTAGCTTAGTCTGTAACTTGAAAACTATGTACCGTATGGCCCTATAAACTGTGTTGGGATGAAAGCTAGCCACTTTGAGCAATGTGGGAAGTGCTGGGGCAGTTTGGGACAACAGGGCCAAAATGTCACTTTCACAGTCCCAAAGTGCCATTTTCACAGTAAAAAGGCCTGGTTCACTTTTGCTTAGCTTAGTCTGTAACTTGAAAACTATGTACCGTATGGCCCTAAAAACTGTGTTGGGATGAAAGCTAGCCACTTTGAGCAATGTGGGAAGTGCTGGGGCAGTTTGGGACAACAGGGCCAAAACCCTAACCCTAACCATTTCACAGTCCCAAAGTGCCATTTTCACAGTAAAAAAAAAAAGATTAATTTTGCTTAGCTTAGTCTGTAACTTGAAAACTATGTACCGTATGGCCCTATAAACTGTGTTGGGATGAAAGCTAGCCACTTTGAGCAATGTGGGAAGTGCTGGGGCAGTTTGGGACAACAGGGCCAAAATGTCACTTTCACAGTCCCAAAGTGCCATTTTCACAGTAAAAAGGCCTGGTTCACTTTTGCTTAGCTTAGTCTGTAACTTGAAAACTATGTACCGTATGGCCCTATAAACTGTGTTGGGATGAAAGCTAGCCACTTTGAGCAATGTGGGAAGTGCTGGGGCAGTTTGGGACAACAGGGCCAAAATGTCACTTTCACAGTCCCAAAGTGCCATTTTCACAGTAAAAAGGCCTGGTTCACTTTTGCTTAGCTTAGTCTGTAACTTGAAAACTATGTACCGTATGGCCCTATAAACTGTGTTGGGATGAAAGCTAGCCACTTTGAGCAATGTGGGAAGTGCTGGGGCAGTTTGGGACAACAGGGCCAAAGTGTCACTTTCACAGTCCCAAAGTGCCATTTTCACAGTAAAAAGGCCTGGTTCACTTTTGCTTAGCTTAGTCTGTAACTTGAAAACTATGTACCGTATGGCCCTATAAACTGTGTTGGGATGAAAGCTAGCCACTTTGAGCAATGTGGGAAGTGCTGGGGCAGTTTGGGACAACAGGGCCAAAATGTCACTTTCACAGTCCCAAAGTGCCATTTTCACAGTAAAAAGGCCTGGTTCACTTTTGCTTAGCTTAGTCTGTAACTTGAAAACTATGTACCGTATGGCCCTATAAACTGTGTTGGGATGAAAGCTAGCCACTTTGAGCAATGTGGGAAGTGCTGGGGCAGTTTGGGACAACAGGGCCAAAATGTCACTTTCACAGTCCCAAAGTGCCGTTTTCACAGTAAAAAGGCCTGGTTCACTTTTGCTTAGCTTAGTCTGTAACTTGAAAACTATGTACCGTATGGCCCTATAAACTGTGTTGGGATGAAAGCTAGCCACTTTGAGCAATGTGGGAAGTGCTGGGGCAGTTTGGGACAACAGGGCCAAAACCCTAACCCTAACCCTAACCCTTTCACAGTCCCAAAGTGCCATTTTCACAGTAAAAAAAAAAAGATTCATTTTGCTTAGCTTAGTCTGTAACTTGAAAACTATGTACAGTATGGCCCTATAAACTGTGTTGGGATGAAAGCTAGCCACTTTGAGCAATGTGGGAAGTGCTGCGGCAGTTTGGGACAACAGGGCCAAAATGTCACTTTCACAGTCCCAAAGTGCCATTTTCACAGTAAAAAGGCCTGGTTCACTTTTGCTTAGCTTAGTCTGTAACTTGAAAACTATGTACCGTATGGCCGTATAAACTGTGTTGGGATGAAAGCTAGCCACTTTGAGCAATGTGGGAAGTGCTGGGGCAGTTTGGGACAACAGGGCCAAAACCCTAACCCTAACCCTAACCCTTTCACAGTCCCAAAGTGCCATTTTCACAGTAAAAAAAAAAAGATTCATTTTGCTTAGCTTAGTCTGTAACTTGAAAACTATGTACCGTATGGCCCTATAAACTGTGTTGGGATGAAAGCTAGCCACTTTGAGCAATGTGGGAAGTGCTGGGGCAGTTTGGGACAACAGGGCCAAGACCCTAACCCTAACCCCAACCCTTTCACAGTCCCAAAGTGCCATTTTCACAGTAAAAAAAAAAAGATTCATTTTGCTTAGCTTAGTCTGTAACTTGAAAACTATGTACCGTATGGCCCTATAAACTGTGTTGGGATGAAAGCTAGCCACTTTGAGCAATGTGGGAAGTGCTGGGGCAGTTTGGGACAACAGGGCCAAAATGTCACTTTCACAGTCCCAAAGTGCCATTTTCACAGTAAAAAGGCCTGGTTCACTTTTGCTTAGCTTAGTCTGTAACTTGAAAACTATGTACCGTATGGCCCTATAAACTGTGTTGGGATGAAAGCTAGCCACTTTGAGCAATGTGGGAAGTGCTGGGGCAGTTTGGGACAACAGGGCCAAAATGTCACTTTCACAGTCCCAAAGTGCCATTTTCACAGTAAAAAGGCCTGGTTCACTTTTGCTTAGCTTAGTCTGTAACTTGAAAACTATGTACCGTATGGCCCTATAAACTGTGTTGGGATGAAAGCTAGCCACTTTGAGCAATGTGGGAAGTGCTGGGGCAGTTTGGGACAACAGGGCCAAAATGTCACTTTCACAGTCCCAAAGTGCCATTTTCACAGTAAAAAGGCCTGGTTCACTTTTGCTTAGCTTAGTCTGTAAATTGAAAACTATGTACCGTATGGCCCTAAAAACTGTGTTGGGATGAAAGCTAGCCACTTTGAGCAATGTGGGAAGTGCTGGGGCAGTTTGGGACAACAGGGCCAAAACCCTAACCCTAACCCTAACCCTTTCACAGTCCCAAAGTGCCATTTTCACAGTAAAAAAAAAAGATTCATTTTGCTTAGCTTAGTCTGTAACTTGAAAACTATGTACCGTATGGCCCTATAAACTGTGTTGGGATGAAAGCTAGCCACTTTGAGCAATGTGGGAAGTGCTGGGGCAGTTTGGGACAACAGGGCCAAAACCCTAACCCTAACCCTAACCCTTTCACAGTCCCAAAGTGCCATTTTCACAGTAAAAAAAAAAAGATTCATTTTGCTTAGCTTAGTCTGTAACTTGAAAACTATGTACAGTATGGCCCTATAAACTGTGTTGGGATGAAAGCTAGCCACTTTGAGCAATGTGGGAAGTGCTGCGGCAGTTTGGGACAACAGGGCCAAAATGTCACTTTCACAGTCCCAAAGTGCCATTTTCACAGTAAAAAGGCCTGGTTCACTTTTGCTTAGCTTAGTCTGTAACTTGAAAACTATGTACCGTATGGCCGTATAAACTGTGTTGGGATGAAAGCTAGCCACTTTGAGCAATGTGGGAAGTGCTGGGGCAGTTTGGGACAACAGGGCCAAAACCCTAACCCTAACCCTAACCCTTTCACAGTCCCAAAGTGCCATTTTCACAGTAAAAAAAAAAAGATTCATTTTGCTTAGCTTAGTCTGTAACTTGAAATCTATGTACCGTATGGCCCTATAAACTGTGTTGGGATGAAAGCTAGCCACTTTGAGCAATGTGGGAAGTGCTGGGGCAGTTTGGGACAACAGGGCCAAGACCCTAACCCTAACCCCAACCCTTTCACAGTCCCAAAGTGCCATTTTCACAGTAAAAAAAAAAAGATTCATTTTGCTTAGCTTAGTCTGTAACTTGAAAACTATGTACCGTATGGCCCTATAAACTGTGTGGGATGAAAGCTAGCCACTTTGAGCAATGTGGGAAGTGCTGGGGCAGTTTGGGACAACAGGGCCAAAATGTCACTTTCACAGTCCCAAAGTGCCATTTTCACAGTAAAAAGGCCTGGTTCACTTTTGCTTAGCTTAGTCTGTAACTTGAAAACTATGTACCGTATGGCCCTATAAACTGTGTTGGGATGAAAGCTAGCCACTTTGAGCAATGTGGGAAGTGCTGGGGCAGTTTGGGACAACAGGGCCAAAATGTCACTTTCACAGTCCCAAAGTGCCATTTTCACAGTAAAAAGGCCTGGTTCACTTTTGCTTAGCTTAGTCTGTAACTTGAAAACTATGTACCGTATGGCCCTATAAACTGTGTTGGGATGAAAGCTAGCCACTTTGAGCAATGTGGGAAGTGCTGGGGCAGTTTGGGACAACAGGGCCAAAATGTCACTTTCACAGTCCCAAAGTGCCATTTTCACAGTAAAAAGGCCTGGTTCACTTTTGCTTAGCTTAGTCTGTAAATTGAAAACTATGTACCGTATGGCCCTAAAAACTGTGTTGGGATGAAAGCTAGCCACTTTGAGCAATGTGGGAAGTGCTGGGGCAGTTTGGGACAACAGGGCCAAAACCCTAACCCTAACCCTAACCCTTTCACAGTCCCAAAGTGCCATTTTCACAGTAAAAAAAAAAGATTCATTTTGCTTAGCTTAGTCTGTAACTTGAAAACTATGTACCGTATGGCCCTATAAACTGTGTTGGGATGAAAGCTAGCCACTTTGAGCAATGTGGGAAGTGCTGGGGCAGTTTGGGACAACAGGGCCAAAATGTCACTTTCACAGTCCCAAAGTGCCATTTTCACAGTAAAAAGGCCTGGTTCACTTTTGCTTAGCTTAGTCTGTAACTTGAAAACTATGTACCGTATGGCCCTATAAACTGTGTTGGGATGAAAGCTAGCCACTTTGAGCAATGTGGGAAGTGCTGGGGCAGTTTGGGACAACAGGGCCAAAATGTCACTTTCACAGTCCCAAAGTGCCATTTTCACAGTAAAAAGGCCTGGTTCACTTTTGCTTAGCTTAGTCTGTAAATTGAAAACTATGTACCGTATGGCCCTAAAAACTGTGTTGGGATGAAAGCTAGCCACTTTGAGCAATGTGGGAAGTGCTGGGGCAGTTTGGGACAACAGGGCCAAAACCCTAACCCTAACCCTAACCCTTTCACAGTCCCAAAGTGCCATTTTCACAGTAAAAAAAAAAGATTCATTTTGCTTAGCTTAGTCTGTAACTTGAAAACTATGTACCGTATGGCCCTATAAACTGTGTTGGGATGAAAGCTAGACACTTTGAGCAATGTGGGAAGTGCTGGGGCAGTTTGGGACAACAGGGCCAAAATGTCACTTTCACAGTCCCAAAGTGCCGTTTTCACAGTAAAAAGGCCTGGTTCACTTTTGCTTAGCTTAGTCTGTAACTTGAAAACTATGTACCGTATGGCCCTATAAACTGTGTTGGGATGAAAGCTAGCCACTTTGAGCAATGTGGGAAGTGCTGGGGCAGTTTGGGACAACAGGGCCAAAATGTCACTTTCACAGTCCCAAAGTGCCATTTTCACAGTAAAAAGGCCTGGTTCACTTTTGCTTAGCTTAGTCTGTAACTTGAAAACTATGTACCGTATGGCCCTAAAAACTGTGTTGGGATGAAAGCTAGCCACTTTGAGCAATGTGGGAAGTGCTGGGGCAGTTTGGGACAACAGGGCCAAAATGTCACTTTCACAGTCCCAAAGTGCCATTTTCACAGTAAAAAGGCCTGGTTCACTTTTGCTTAGCTTAGTCTGTAACTTGAAAACTATGTACCGTATGGCCCTAAAAACTGTGTTGGGATGAAAGCTAGCCACTTTGAGCAATGTGGGAAGTGCTGGGGCAGTTTGGGACAACAGGGCCAAAATGTCACTTTCACAGTCCCAAAGTGCCATTTTCACAGTAAAAAGGCCTGGTTCACTTTTGCTTAGCTTAGTCTGTAACTTGAAAACTATGTACCGTATGGCCCTATAAACTGTGTTGGGATGAAAGCTAGCCACTTTGAGCAATGTGGGAAGTGCTGGGGCAGTTTGGGACAACAGGGCCAAAATGTCACTTTCACAGTCCCAAAGTGCCATTTTCACAGTAAAAAGGCCTGGTTCACTTTTGCTTAGCTTAGTCTGTAACTTGAAAACTATGTACCGTATGGCCCTATAAACTGTGTTGGGATGAAAGCTAGCCACTTTGAGCAATGTGGAAAGTGCTGGGGCAGTTTGGGACAACAGGGCCAAAATGTCACTTTCACAGTCCCAAAGTGCCGTTTTCACAGTAAAAAGGCCTGGTTCACTTTTGCTTAGCTTAGTCTGTAACTTGAAAACTATGTACCGTATGGCCCTATAAACTGTGTTGGGATGAAAGCTAGCCACTTTGAGCAATGTGGGAAGTGCTGGGGCAGTTTGGGACAACAGGGCCAAAATGTCACTTTCACAGTCCCAAAGTGCCGTTTTCACAGTAAAAAGGCCTGGTTCACTTTTGCTTAGCTTAGTCTGTAACTTGAAAACTATATACCGTATGGCCCTATAAACTGTGTTGGGATGAAAGCTAGCCACTTTGAGCAATGTGGGAAGTGCTGGGGCAGTTTGGACAACAGGGCCAAAATGTCACTTTCACAGTCCCAAAGTGCCATTTTCACAGTAAAAAGGCCTGGTTCACTTTTGCTTAGCTTAGTCTGTAACTTGAAAACTATGTACCGTATGGCCCTATAAACTGTGTTGGGATGAAAGCTAGCCACTTTGAGCAATGTGGGAAGTGCTGGGGCAGTTTGGGACAACAGGGCCAAAATGTCACTTTCACAGTCCCAAAGTGCCGTTTTCACAGTAAAAAGGCCTGGTTCACTTTTGCTTAGCTTAGTCTGTAACTTGAAAACTATGTACCGTATGGCCCTATAAACTGTGTTGGGATGAAAGCTAGCCACTTTGAGCAATGTGGGAAGTGCTGGGGCAGTTTGGGACAACAGGGCCAAAACCCTAACCCTAACCCTAACCCTTTCACAGTCCCAAAGTGCCATTTTCACAGTAAAAAAAAAAAGATTCATTTTGCTTAGCTTAGTCTGTAACTTGAAAACTATGTACCGTATGGCCCTATAAACTGTGTTGGGATGAAAGCTAGCCACTTTGAGCAATGTGGGAAGTGCTGGGGCAGTTTGGGACAACAGGGCCAAAATGTCACTTTCACAGTCCCAAAGTGCCATTTTCACAGTAAAAAGGCCTGGTTCACTTTTGCTTAGCTTAGTCTGTAACTTGAAAACTATGTACCGTATGGCCCTATAAACTGTGTTGGGATGAAAGCTAGCCACTTTGAGCAATGTGGGAAGTGCTGGGGCAGTTTGGGACAACAGGGCCAAAATGTCACTTTCACAGTCCCAAAGTGCCATTTTCACAGTAAAAAGGCCTGGTTCACTTTTGCTTAGCTTAGTCTGTAACTTGAAAACTATGTACCGTATGGCCCTATAAACTGTGTTGGGATGAAAGCTAGCCACTTTGAGCAATGTGGGAAGTGCTGGGGCAGTTTGGGACAACAGGGCCAAAATGTCACTTTCACAGTCCCAAAGTGCCATTTTCACAGTAAAAAGGCCTGGTTCACTTTTGCTTAGCTTAGTCTGTAACTTGAAAACTATGTACCGTATGGCCCTAAAAACTGTGTTGGGATGAAAGCTAGCCACTTTGAGCAATGTGGGAAGTGCTGGGGCAGTTTGGGACAACAGGGCCAAAATGTCACTTTCACAGTCCCAAAGTGCCGTTTTCACAGTAAAAAGGCCTGGTTCACTTTTGCTTAGCTTAGTCTGTAACTTGAAAACTATGTACCGTATGGCCCTATAAACTGTGTTGGGATGAAAGCTAGCCACTTTGAGCAATGTGGGAAGTGCTGGGGCAGTTTGGGACAACAGGGCCAAAACCCTAACCCTAACCCTAACCCTTTCACAGTCCCAAAGTGCCATTTTCACAGTAAAAAAAAAAAGATTAATTTTGCTTAGCTTAGTCTGTAACTTGAAAACTATGTACCGTATGGCCCTATAAACTGTGTTGGGATGAAAGCTAGCCACTTTGAGCAATGTGGGAAGTGCTGGGGCAGTTTGGGACAACAGGGCCAAAATGTCACTTTCACAGTCCCAAAGTGCCATTTTCACAGTAAAAAGGCCTGGTTCACTTTTGCTTAGCTTAGTCTGTAACTTGAAAACTATGTACCGTATGGCCCTATAAACTGTGTTGGGATGAAAGCTAGCCACTTTGAGCAATGTGGGAAGTGCTGGGGCAGTTTGGGACAACAGGGCCAAAATGTCACTTTCACAGTCCCAAAGTGCCATTTTCACAGTAAAAAGGCCTGGTTCACTTTTGCTTAGCTTAGTCTGTAACTTGAAAACTATGTACCGTATGGCCCTATAAACTGTGTTGGGATGAAAGCTAGCCACTTTGAGCAATGTGGGAAGTGCTGGGGCAGTTTGGGACAACAGGGCCAAAATGTCACTTTCACAGTCCCAAAGTGCCATTTTCACAGTAAAAAGGCCTGGTTCACTTTTGCTTAGCTTAGTCTGTAAATTGAAAACTATGTACCGTATGGCCCTAAAAACTGTGTTGGGATGAAAGCTAGCCACTTTGAGCAATGTGGGAAGTGCTGGGGCAGTTTGGGACAACAGGGCCAAAACCCTAACCCTAACCCTAACCCTTTCACAGTCCCAAAGTGCCATTTTCACAGTAAAAAAAAAAGATTCATTTTGCTTAGCTTAGTCTGTAACTTGAAAACTATGTACCGTATGGCCCTATAAACTGTGTTGGGATGAAAGCTAGCCACTTTGAGCAATGTGGGAAGTGCTGGGGCAGTTTGGGACAACAGGGCCAAAATGTCACTTTCACAGTCCCAAAGTGCCGTTTTCACAGTAAAAAGGCCTGGTTCACTTTTGCTTAGCTTAGTCTGTAACTTGAAAACTATGTACCGTATGGCCCTATAAACTGTGTTGGGATGAAAGCTAGCCACTTTGAGCAATGTGGGAAGTGCTGGGGCAGTTTGGGACAACAGGGCCAAAATGTCACTTTCACAGTCCCAAAGTGCCATTTTCACAGTAAAAAGGCCTGGTTCACTTTTGCTTAGCTTAGTCTGTAACTTGAAAACTATGTACCGTATGGCCCTATAAACTGTGTTGGGATGAAAGCTAGCCACTTTGAGCAATGTGGGAAGTGCTGGGGCAGTTTGGGACAACAGGGCCAAAATGTCACTTTCACAGTCCCAAAGTGCCATTTTCACAGTAAAAAGGCCTGGTTCACTTTTGCTTAGCTTAGTCTGTAACTTGAAAACTATGTACCGTATGGCCCTATAAACTGTGTTGGGATGAAAGCTAGCCACTTTGAGCAATGTGGAAAGTGCTGGGGCAGTTTGGGACAACAGGGCCAAAATGTCACTTTCACAGTCCCAAAGTGCCGTTTTCACAGTAAAAAGGCCTGGTTCACTTTTGCTTAGCTTAGTCTGTAACTTGAAAACTATGTACCGTATGGCCCTATAAACTGTGTTGGGATGAAAGCTAGCCACTTTGAGCAATGTGGGAAGTGCTGGGGCAGTTTGGGACAACAGGGCCAAAATGTCACTTTCACAGTCCCAAAGTGCCGTTTTCACAGTAAAAAGGCCTGGTTCACTTTTGCTTAGCTTAGTCTGTAACTTGAAAACTATGTACCGTATGGCCCTATAAACTGTGTTGGGATGAAAGCTAGCCACTTTGAGCAATGTGGGAAGTGCTGGGGCAGTTTGGACAACAGGGCCAAAATGTCACTTTCACAGTCCCAAAGTGCCATTTTCACAGTAAAAAGGCCTGGTTCACTTTTGCTTAGCTTAGTCTGTAACTTGAAAACTATGTACCGTATGGCCCTATAAACTGTGTTGGGATGAAAGCTAGCCACTTTGAGCAATGTGGGAAGTGCTGGGGCAGTTTGGGACAACAGGGCCAAAATGTCACTTTCACAGTCCCAAAGTGCCGTTTTCACAGTAAAAAGGCCTGGTTCACTTTTGCTTAGCTTAGTCTGTAACTTGAAAACTATGTACCGTATGGCCCTATAAACTGTGTTGGGATGAAAGCTAGCCACTTTGAGCAATGTGGGAAGTGCTGGGGCAGTTTGGGACAACAGGGCCAAAACCCTAACCCTAACCCTAACCCTTTCACAGTCCCAAAGTGCCATTTTCACAGTAAAAAAAAAAAGATTCATTTTGCTTAGCTTAGTCTGTAACTTGAAAACTATGTACCGTATGGCCCTATAAACTGTGTTGGGATGAAAGCTAGCCACTTTGAGCAATGTGGAAATGCTGGGGCAGTTTTGGACAACAGGGCCAAAATGTCACTTTCACAGTCCCAAAGTGCCATTTTCACAGTAAAAAGGCCTGGTTCACTTTTGCTTAGCTTAGTCTGTAACTTGAAAACTATGTACCGTATGGCCCTATAAACTGTGTTGGGATGAAAGCTAGCCACTTTGAGCAATGTGGGAAGTGCTGGGGCAGTTTGGGACAACAGGGCCAAAATGTCACTTTCACAGTCCCAAAGTGCCATTTTCACAGTAAAAAGGCCTGGTTCACTTTTGCTTAGCTTAGTCTGTAACTTGAAAACTATGTACCGTATGGCCCTATAAACTGTGTTGGGATGAAAGCTAGCCACTTTGAGCAATGTGGGAAGTGCTGGGGCAGTTTGGGACAACAGGGCCAAAATGTCACTTTCACAGTCCCAAAGTGCCATTTTCACAGTAAAAAGGCCTGGTTCACTTTTGCTTAGCTTAGTCTGTAACTTGAAAACTATGTACCGTATGGCCCTAAAAACTGTGTTGGGATGAAAGCTAGCCACTTTGAGCAATGTGGGAAGTGCTGGGGCAGTTTGGGACAACAGGGCCAAAATGTCACTTTCACAGTCCCAAAGTGCCGTTTTCACACTAAAAAGGCCTGGTTCACTTTTGCTTAGCTTAGTCTGTAACTTGAAAACTATGTACCGTATGGCCCTATAAACTGTGTTGGGATGAAAGCTAGCCACTTTGAGCAATGTGGGAAGTGCTGGGGCAGTTTGGGACAACAGGGCCAAAATGTCACTTTCACAGTCCCAAAGTGCCGTTTTCACAGTAAAAAGGCCTGGTTCACTTTTGCTTAGCTTAGTCTGTAACTTGAAAACTATGTACCGTATGGCCCTATAAACTGTGTTGGGATGAAAGCTAGCCACTTTGAGCAATGTGGGAAGTGCTGGGGCAGTTTGGGACAACAGGGCCAAAATGTCACTTTCACAGTCCCAAAGTGCCATTTTCACAGTAAAAAGGCCTGGTTCACTTTTGCTTAGCTTAGTCTGTAACTTGAAAACTATGTACCGTATGGCCCTATAAACTGTGTTGGGATGAAAGCTAGCCACTTTGAGCAATGTGGGAAGTGCTGGGGCAGTTTGGGACAACAGGGCCAAAATGTCACTTTCACAGTCCCAAAGTGCCATTTTCACAGTAAAAAGGCCTGGTTCACTTTTGCTTAGCTTAGTCTGTAACTTGAAAACTTTGTACGGTATGGCCCTAAAAACTGTGTTGGGATGAAAGCTAGCCACTTTGAGCAATGTGGGAAGTGCTGGGGCAGTTTGGGACAACAGGGCCAAAATGTCACTTTCACAGTCCCAAAGTGCCATTTTCACAGTAAAAAGGCCTGGTTCACTTTTGCTTAGCTTAGTCTGTAACTTGAAAACTATGTACCGTATGGCCCTATAAACTGTGTTGGGATGAAAGCTAGCCACTTTGAGCAATGTGGGAAGTGCTGGGGCAGTTTGGGACAACAGGGCCAAAATGTCACTTTCACAGTCCCAAAGTGCCATTTTCACAGTAAAAAGGCCTGGTTCACTTTTGCTTAGCTTAGTCTGTAACTTGAAAACTATGTACCGTATGGCCCTATAAACTGTGTTGGGATGAAAGCTAGCCACTTTGAGCAATGTGGAAAGTGCTGGGGCAGTTTGGGACAACAGGGCCAAAATGTCACTTTCACAGTCCCAAAGTGCCGTTTTCACAGTAAAAAGGCCTGGTTCACTTTTGCTTAGCTTAGTCTGTAACTTGAAAACTATGTACCGTATGGCCCTATAAACTGTGTTGGGATGAAAGCTAGCCACTTTGAGCAATGTGGGAAGTGCTGGGGCAGTTTGGGACAACAGGGCCAAAATGTCACTTTCACAGTCCCAAAGTGCCGTTTTCACAGTAAAAAGGCCTGGTTCACTTTTGCTTAGCTTAGTCTGTAACTTGAAAACTATGTACCGTATGGCCCTATAAACTGTGTTGGGATGAAAGCTAGCCACTTTGAGCAATGTGGGAAGTGCTGGGGCAGTTTGGACAACAGGGCCAAAATGTCACTTTCACAGTCCCAAAGTGCCATTTTCACAGTAAAAAGGCCTGGTTCACTTTTGCTTAGCTTAGTCTGTAACTTGAAAACTATGTACCGTATGGCCCTATAAACTGTGTTGGGATGAAAGCTAGCCACTTTGAGCAATGTGGGAAGTGCTGGGGCAGTTTGGGACAACAGGGCCTAAATGTCACTTTCACAGTCCCAAAGTGCCGTTTTCACAGTAAAAAGGCCTGGTTCACTTTTGCTTAGCTTAGTCTGTAACTTGAAAACTATGTACCGTATGGCCCTATAAACTGTGTTGGGATGAAAGCTAGCCACTTTGAGCAATGTGGGAAGTGCTGGGGCAGTTTGGGACAACAGGGCCAAAACCCTAACCCTAACCCTAACCCTTTCACAGTCCCAAAGTGCCATTTTCACAGTAAAAAAAAAAAGATTCATTTTGCTTAGCTTAGTCTGTAACTTGAAAACTATGTACCGTATGGCCCTATAAACTGTGTTGGGATGAAAGCTAGCCACTTTGAGCAATGTGGGAAGTGCTGGGGCAGTTCGGGACAACAGGGCCAAAATGTCACTTTCACAGTCCCAAAGTGCCATTTTCACAGTAAAAAGGCCTGGTTCACTTTTGCTTAGCTTAGTCTGTAACTTGAAAACTATGTACCCTATGGCCCTATAAACTGTGTTGGGATGAAAGCTAGCCACTTTGAGCAATGTGGGAAGTGCTGGGGCAGTTTGGGACAACAGGGCCAAAATGTCACTTTCACAGTCCCAAAGTGCCATTTTCACAGTAAAAAGGCCTGGTTCACTTTTGCTTAGCTTAGTCTGTAACTTGAAAACTATGTACCGTATGGCCCTATAAACTGTGTTGGGATGAAAGCTAGCCACTTTAACAATAATATAGTTTAATAATATAGTTTAATAATATACTTAATAATATAGTTTAATAATATACTTAATAATATAGGTTATATAACCTAACCTATATATATTAAACTATATATATTAAACTATATTATTAAACTATATTATTAAACTATATTATTAAAGTATATTATTAAAGTATATTATTAAGTATATTATTAAAGTATATTATTAAAGTATATTATTAAAGTATATTATTAAGTATATTATTAAGTATATTATTAAAGTATATTATTAAAGTATATTATTAAAGTATATTATTAAGTATATTATTAAAGTATATTATTAAAGTATATTATTAAAGTATATTATTAAGTATATTATTAAGTAGATTATTAAGTATATTATTAAACTATATTATTAAGTATATTATTAAACTATATTATTAAACTATATTATTAAACTATATTATTAAACTATATTATTAAACTATATTATTAAACTATATTATTAAACTATATTATTAAGTATATTATTAAAGTATATTATTAAAGTATATTATTAAAGTATATTATTAAACTATATTATTAAACTATATTATTAAAGTATATTATTAAACTATATTATTAAAGTATATTATTAAACTATATTATTAAAGTATATTATTAAAGTATATTATTAAAGTATATTATTAAAGTATATTATTAAAGTATATTATTAAGTATATTATTAAAGTATATTATGAAAGTATATTATTAAACTATATTATTAAACTATATTATTAAACTATAGTATAAAGTATATTATTAAAGTATATTATTAAAGTATATTATTAAAGTATATTATTAAAGTATATTATTAAACTATATTATTAAACTATATTATTAAACTATATTATTAAACTATATTATTAAGTATATTATTAAAGTATATTATTAAAGTATATTTTTAAACTATATTATTAAGTATATTATTAAAGTATATTATTAAAGTATATTATTAAGTATATTATTAAACAATATTAATAAAGTATATTAATAAAGTATATTAATAAACTATATTATTAAAGTATATTTTAAAGTATATTATTAAAGTATATTATTAAAGTATATTATTAAGTATATTATTAAACTATATTATTAAACTATATTATTAAAGTATATTATTAAACTATATTATTAAAGTATATTATTAAAGTATATTATTAAAGTATATTATTAAAGTATATTATTAAACTATATTATTAAGTATATTATTAAACTATATTATTAAACTATATTATTAAACTATATTATTAAGTATATTATTAAACTATATTATTAAACTATATTATTAAGTATATTATTAAACTATATTATTAAACTATATTATTAAAGTATATTATTAAAGTATATTATTCAACTATATTATTAAAGTATATTATTAAACTATATTATTAAACTATATTATTAAACTATATTATTAAACTATATTATTAAGTATATTATTAAACTATATTATTAAAGTATATTATTAAACTATATTATTAAAGTATATTATTAAACTATATTATTAAAGTATATTATTAAACTATATTATTCAACTATATTATTAAACTATATTATTAAAGTATATTATTAAAGTATATTATTAAACTATATTATTAAACTATATTATTCAACTATATTATTAAAGTATATTATTAAAGTATATTATTAAACTATATTATTAAAGTATATTATTAAACTATATTATTAAACTATATTATTAAACTATATTATTAAACTATATTATTAAAGTATATTATTAAGTATATTATTAAAGTATATTATTAAAGTATATTATTAAAGTATATTATTAAGTATATTATTAAGTATATTATTAAAGTATATTATTAAAGTATATTATTAAACTATATTATTAAGTATATTATTAAGTATATTATTAAAGTATATTATTCAACTATATTATTCAACTATATTATTAAAGTATATTATTAAAGTATATTTTTAAACTATATTATTAAGTATATTATTAAGTATATTATTAAAGTATATTATTAAACTATATTATTAAGTATATTATTAAAGTATATTATTAAAGTATATTATTCAAGTATATTATTAAAGTATATTATTAAAGTATATTATTAAAGTATATTATTAAAGTATATTATTCAAGTATATTATTAAACTATATTATTAAACTATATTATTAAGTATATTATTAAACTATATTATTAAAGTATATTATTAAGTATATTATTAAACTATATTATTAAAGTATATTAATAAACTATATTATTAAAGTATATTTTTAAAGTATATTATTAAAGTATATTATTAAAGTATATTATTAAGTATATTATTAAACTATATTATTAAAGTATATTATTAAAGTATATTATTAAAGTATATTATTAAACTATATTATTAAACTATATTATTAAGTATATTATTAAAGTATATTATTAAACTATATTATTAAACTATATTATTAAGTATATTATTAAGTATATTATTAAACTATATTATTAAACTATATTATTAAAGTATATTATTAAAGTATATTATTAAAGTATATTATTAAAGTATATTATTAAAGTATATTATTAAAGTATATTATTAAGTATATTATTAAGTATATTATTAAACTATATTATTAAAGTATATTATTAAGTATATTATTAAAGTATATTATTAAAGTATATTATTAAACTATATTATTCAACTATATTATTAAAGTATATTATTAAACTATATTATTAAAGTATATTATTAAACTATATTATTCAACTATATTATTAAAGTATATTATTAAACTATATTATTAAACTATATTATTAAAGTATATTATTAAAGTATATTATTAAAGTATATTATTAAGTATATTATTAAACTATATTATTAAAGTATATTATTAAGTATATTATTAAACTATATAATTAAAGTATATTATTAAAGTATATTATTAAAGTATATTATTAAACTATATTATTAAACTATATTATTAAACTATATTAATAAAGTATATTATTAAAGTATATTATTAAACTATATTATTAAACTATATTATTAAACTATATTATTAAACTATATTATTAAACTATAGTATTAAAGTATATTATTAAACTATATTATTAAAGTATATTATTAAACTATATTATTAAACTATATTATTAAACTATAGTATTAAACTATATTATTAAACTATATTATTAAAGTATATTATTAAAGTATATTATTAAACTATATTATTAAAGTATATTATTAAACTATATTATTAAACTATATTATTAAACTATATTATTAAGTATATTATTAAACTATATTATTAAACTATATTATTAAACTATATTATTAAACTATATTATTAAACTATATTATTAAACTATATTATTAAGTATATTATTAAACTATATTATTAAACTATATTTTAAGTATATTATTAAACTATATTATTAAACTATATTATTAAAGTATATTATTAAACTATATTATTAAGTATATTATTAAACTATATTATTCAACTATATTATTAAAGTATATTATTAAACTATATTATTCAACTATAGTATTAAAGTATATTATTAAACTATATTATTAAGTATATTATTAAACTATATTATTAAGTATATTATTAAGTATATTATTAAAGTATATTATTAAACTATATTATTAAGTATATTATTAAACTATATTATTAAAGTATATTATTAAAGTATATTATTAAAGTATATTATTAAACTATATTATTAAACTATATTATTAAAGTATATTATTAAAGTATATTATTAAACTATATTATTAAAGTATATTATTAAAGTATATTATTAAAGTATATTATTAAAGTATATTATTAAAGTATATTATTAAGTATATTATTAAAGTATATTATTAAAGTATATTATTAAGTATATTATTAAAGTATATTATTAAAGGATATTATTAAAGTATATTATTAAGTATATTATTAAGTATATTATTAAACTATATTATTAAAGTATATTATTAAGTATATTATTAAAGTATATTATTAAAGTATATTATTAAACTATATTATTCAACTATATTATTAAAGTATATTATTAAACTATATTATTAAAGTATATTATTAAACTATATTATTCAACTATATTATTAAAGTATATTATTAAACTATATTATTAAACTATATTATTAAACTATATTATTAAAGTATATTATTAAAGTATATTATTAAGTATATTATTAAACTATATTATTAAAGTATATTTTTAAGTATATTATTAAACTATATTATTAAAGTATATTATTAAAGTATATTATTAAACTATATTATTAAACTATATTATTAAACTATATTAATAAAGTATATTATTAAAGTATATTATTAAACTATATTATTAAACTATATTATTAAACTATATTATTAAACTATAGTATTAAAGTATATTATTAAACTATATTATTAAAGTATATTATTAAACTATATTATTAAACTATATTATTAAACTATAGTATTAAACTATATTATTAAACTATATTATTAAAGTATATTATTAAAGTATATTATTAAACTATATTATTAAAGTATATTATTAAACTATATTATTAAACTATATTATTAAACTATATTATTAAGTATATTATTAAACTATATTATTAAACTATATTATTAAACTATATTATTAAACTATATTATTAAACTATATTATTAAACTATATTATTAAGTATATTATTAAACTATATTATTAAACTATATTTTAAGTATATTATTAAACTATATTATTAAACTATATTATTAAAGTATATTATTAAACTATATTATTCAACTATATTATTAAAGTATATTATTAAACTATATTATTCAACTATAGTATTAAAGTATATTATTAAACTATATTATTAAGTATATTATTAAACTATATTATTAAGTATATTATTAAGTATATTATTAAAGTATATTATTAAACTATATTATTAAGTATATTATTAAACTATATTATTAAAGTATATTATTAAACTATATTATTAAACTATATTATTAAACTATATTATTAAAGTATATTATTAAAGTATATTATTAAACTATATTATTAAAGTATATTATTAAAGTATATTATTAAAGTATATTATTAAAGTATATTATTAAAGTATATTATTAAGTATATTATTAAAGTATATTATTAAAGTATATTATTAAGTATATTATTAAAGTATATTATTAAAGGATATTATTAAAGGATATTATTCAACTATATTATTAAGTATATTATTAAAGTATATTATTAAACTATATTATTAAGTATATTATTAAAGTATATTATTAAACTATATTATTAACTATATTATTAAAGTATATTATTAAAGTATATTATTAAAGTATATTATTCAACTATATTATTAAAGTATATTATTAAAGTATATTATTAAAGTATATTATTACACTATATTATTAAAGTATATTATTAAACTATATTATTAAAGTATATTATTCAAGTATATTATTAAAGTATATTATTAAACTATATTATTAAACTATATTATTAAACTATATTATTAAACTATATTATTAAAGTATATTATTAAACTATATTATTAAACTATATTTTTAAACTATATTATTAAGTATATTATTAAGTATATTATTAAAGTATATTATTAAACTATATTATTAACTATATTATTAAAGTATATTATTAAAGTATATTATTAAAGTATATTATTCAACTATATTATTAAAGTATATTATTAAAGTATATTATTCAAGTATATTATTAAACTATATTATTAAAGTATATTATTAAAGTATATTATTAAAGTATATTATTAAAGTATATTATTAAAGTATATTATTAAGTATATTATTAAACTATATTATTAAACTATATTATTAAGTATATTATTAAGTATATTATTAAAGTATATTATTAAAGTATATTATTAAAGTATATTATTAAAGTATATTATTAAGTATATTATTAAGTATATTATTAAAGTATATTATTAAAGTATATTATTAAAGTATATTATTAAGTATATTATTAAACTATATTATTAAGTATATTATTAAACTATATTATTAAAGTATATTATTAAAGTATATTATTAAACTATATTATTAAGTATATTATTAAAGTATATTATTAAAGTATATTATTAGGTATATTATTAAGTATATTATTAAAGTATATTTTTTAAAGTATATTATTAAAGTATATTATTAAAGTATATTATTAAACTATATTATTAAACTATATTATTAAGTATATTATTAAACTATATTATTAAAGTATATTATTAAACTATATTATTAAAGTATATTATTAAACTATATTATTAAAGTATATTATTAAAGTATATTATTAAACTATATTATTAAGTATATTATTAAACTATATTATTAAACTATATTATTAAAGTATATTATTAAAGTATATTATTAAAGTATATTATTAAAGTATATTATTAAAGTATATTATTAAACTATATTATTAAACTATATTATTAAAGTATATTATTAAACTATATTATTAAGTATATTATTAAACTATATTATTAAAGTATATTATTAAACTATATTATTAAAGTATATTATTAAAGTATATTATTAAACTATATTATTAAACTATAGTATAAAGTATATTATTAAAGTATATTATTAAAGTATATTATTAAAGTATATTATTAAAGTATATTATTAAAGTATATTATTAAAGTATATTATTAAGTATATTATTAAAGTATATTATTAAACTATATTATTAAACTATATTATTAAGTATATTATTAAGTATATTATTAAAGTATATTATTAAACTATATTATTAACTATATTATTAAAGTATATTATTAAAGTATATTATTAAAGTATATTATTCAACTATATTATTAAAGTATATTATTAAAGTATATTATTAAACTATATTATTAAACTATATTATTAAAGTATATTATTCAAGTATATTATTAAAGTATATTATTAAAGTATATTATTAAGTATATTATTAAGTATATTATTAAACTATATTATTAAACTATATTATTAAGTATATTATTAAACTATATTATTAAAGTATATTATTAAACTATATTATTCAACTATATTATTAAAGTATATTATTAAAGTATATTATTAAACTATATTATTAAACTATATTATTAAACTATATTATTAAACTATATTATTAAAGTATATTATTAAGTATATTATTAAACTATATTATTAAAGTATATTATTAAAGTATATTTTTAAAGTATATTATTAAACTATATTATTAAACTATATTATTAAACTATATTATTAAGTATATTATTAAACTATATTATTAAGTATATTATTAAGTATATTATTAAAGTATATTATTAAAGTATATTATTAAAGTATATTATTAAAGTATATTATTAAGTATATTATTAAGTATATTATTAAAGTATATTATTAAAGTATATTATTAAAGTATATTATTAAGTATATTATTAAAGTATATTATTAAAGTATATTATTACGAATCTATAAACTGTGTTGGGATGAAAGCTAGCCACTTTGAGCAATGTGGGAAGTGCTGGGGCAGTTTGGGACAACAGGGCCAAAATGTCACTTTCACAGTCCCAAAGTGCCATTTTCACAGTAAAAAGGCCTGGTTCACTTTTGCTTAGCTTAGTCTGTAACTTGAAAACTATGTACCGTATGGCCCTATAAACTGTGTTGGGATGAAAGCTAGCCACTTTGAGCAATGTGGGAAGTGCTGGGGCAGTTTGGGACAACAGGGCCAAAATGTCACTTTCACAGTCCCAAAGTGCCGTTTTCACAGTAAAAAGGCCTGGTTCACTTTTGCTTAGCTTAGTCTGTAACTTGAAAACTATGTACCGTATGGCCCTATAAACTGTGTTGGGATGAAAGCTAGCCACTTTGAGCAATGTGGGAAGTGCTGGGGCAGTTTGGGACAACAGGGCCAAAACCCTAACCCTAACCCTAACCCTTTCACAGTCCCAAAGTGCCATTTTCACAGTAAAAAAAAAAAGATTCATTTTGCTTAGCTTAGTCTGTAACTTGAAAACTATGTACCGTATGGCCCTATAAACTGTGTTGGGATGAAAGCTAGCCACTTTGAGCAATGTGGGAAGTGCTGGGGCAGTTTGGGACAACAGGGCCAAAATGTCACTTTCACAGTCCCAAAGTGCCATTTTCACAGTAAAAAGGCCTGGTTCACTTTTGCTTAGCTTAGTCTGTAACTTGAAAACTATGTACCGTATGGCCCTATAAACTGTGTTGGGATGAAAGCTAGCCACTTTGAGCAATGTGGGAAGTGCTGGGGCAGTTTGGGACAACAGGGCCAAAACCCTAACCCTAACCCTAACCCTTTCACAGTCCCAAAGTGCCATTTTCACAGTAAAAAAAAAAAGATTCATTTTGCTTAGCTTAGTCTGTAACTTGAAAACTATGTACCGTATGGCCCTATAAACTGTGTTGGGATGAAAGCTAGCCACTTTGAGCAATGTGGGAAGTGCTGGGGCAGTTTGGGACAACAGGGCCAAAACCCTAACCCTAACCCTAACCCTTTCACAGTCCCAAAGTGCCATTTTCACAGTAAAAAAAAAAAGATTCATTTTGCTTAGCTTAGTCTGTAACTTGAAAACTATGTACCGTATGGCCCTATAAACTGTGTTGGGATGAAAGCTAGCCACTTTGAGCAATGTGGGAAGTGCTGGGGCAGTTTGGGACAACAGGGCCAAAATGTCACTTTCACAGTCCCAAAGTGCCATTTTCACAGTAAAAAGGCCTGGTTCACTTTTGCTTAGCTTAGTCTGTAACTTGAAAACTATGTACCGTATGGCCCTATAAACTGTGTTGGGATGAAAGCTAGCCACTTTGAGCAATGTGGGAAGTGCTGGGGCAGTTTGGGACAACAGGGCCAAAACCCTAACCCTAACCCTAACCCTTTCACAGTCCCAAAGTGCCATTTTCACAGTAAAAAAAAAAAGATTCATTTTGCTTAGCTTAGTCTGTAACTTGAAAACTATGTACCGTATGGCCCTATAAACTGTGTTGGGATGAAAGCTAGCCACTTTGAGCAATGTGGGAAGTGCTGGGGCAGTTTGGGACAACAGGGCCAAAACCCTAACCCTAACCCCAACCCTTTCACAGTCCCAAAGTGCCATTTTCACAGTAAAAAAAAAAAGATTCATTTTGCTTAGCTTAGTCTGTAACTTGAAAACTATGTACCGTATGGCCCTATAAACTGTGTTGGGATGAAAGCTAGCCACTTTGAGCAATGTGGGAAGTGCTGGGGCAGTTTGGGACAACAGGGCCAAAATGTCACTTTCACAGTCCCAAAGTGCCATTTTCACAGTAAAAAGGCCTGGTTCACTTTTGCTTAGCTTAGTCTGTAACTTGAAAACTATGTACCGTATGGCCCTATAAACTGTGTTGGGATGAAAGCTAGCCACTTTGAGCAATGTGGGAAGTGCTGGGGCAGTTTGGGACAACAGGGCCAAAACCCTAACCCTAACCCTAACCCTTTCACAGTCCCAAAGTGCCATTTTCACAGTAAAAAAAAAAAGATTCATTTTGCTTAGCTTAGTCTGTAACTTGAAAACTATGTACCGTATGGCCCTATAAACTGTGTTGGGATGAAAGCTAGCCACTTTGAGCAATGTGGGAAGTGCTGGGGCAGTTTGGGACAACAGGGCCAAAACCCTAACCCTAACCCCAACCCTTTCACAGTCCCAAAGTGCCATTTTCACAGTAAAAACAAAAAGATTCATTTTGCTTAGCTTAGTCTGTAACTTGAAAACTATGTACCGTATGGCCCTATAAACTGTGTTGGGATGAAAGCTAGCCACTTTGAGCAATGTGGGAAGTGCTGGGGCAGTTTGGGACAACAGGGCCAAAATGTCACTTTCACAGTCCCAAAGTGCCATTTTCACAGTAAAAAGGCCTGGTTCACTTTTGCTTAGCTTAGTCTGTAACTTGAAAACTATGTACCGTATGGCCCTATAAACTGTGTTGGGATGAAAGCTAGCCACTTTGAGCAATGTGGGAAGTGCTGGGGCAGTTTGGGACAACAGGGCCAAAACCCTAACCCTAACCCTAACCCTTTCACAGTCCCAAAGTGCCATTTTCACAGTAAAAAAAAAAAGATTAATTTTGCTTAGCTTAGTCTGTAACTTGAAAACTATGTACCGTATGGCCCTATAAACTGTGTTGGGATGAAAGCTAGCCACTTTGAGCAATGTGGGAAGTGCTGGGGCAGTTTGGAACAACAGGGCCAAAATGTCACTTTCACAGTCCCAAAGTGCCATTTTCACAGTAAAAAGGCCTGGTTCACTTTTGCTTAGCTTAGTCTGTAACTTGAAAACTATGTACCGTATGGCCCTATAAACTGTGTTGGGATGAAAGCTAGCCACTTTGAGCAATGTGGGAAGTGCTGGGGCCGTTTGGGACAACAGGGCCAAAATGTCACTTTCACAGTCCCAAAGTGCCGTTTTCACAGTAAAAAGGCCTGGTTCACTTTTGCTTAGCTTAGTCTGTAACTTGAAAACTATGTACCGTATGGCCCTATAAACTGTGTTGGGATGAAAGCTAGCCACTTTGAGCAATGTGGGAAGTGCTGGGGCAGTTTGGGACAACAGGGCCAAAACCCTAACCCTAACCCTAACCCTTTCACAGTCCCAAAGTGCCATTTTCACAGTAAAAAAAAAAAGATTCATTTTGCTTAGCTTAGTCTGTAACTTGAAAACTATGTACCGTATGGCCCTATAAACTGTGTTGGGATGAAAGCTAGCCACTTTGAGCAATGTGGGAAGTGCTGGGGCAGTTTGGGACAACAGGGCCAAAATGTCACTTTCACAGTCCCAAAGTGCCGTTTTCACAGTAAAAAGGCCTGGTTCACTTTTGCTTAGCTTAGTCTGTAACTTGAAAACTATGTACCGTATGGCCCTATAAACTGTGTTGGGATGAAAGCTAGCCACTTTGAGCAATGTGGGAAGTGCTGGGGCAGTTTGGGACAACAGGGCCAAAACCGTAACCCTAACCCTAACCCTTTCACAGTCCCAAAGTGCCATTTTCACAGTAAAAAAAAAAAGATTCATTTTGCTTAGCTTAGTCTGTAACTTGAAAACTATGTACCGTATGGCCCTATAAACTGTGTTGGGATGAAAGCTAGCCACTTTGAGCAATGTGGGAAGTGCTGGGGCAGTTTGGGACAACAGGGCCAAAATGTCACTTTCACAGTCCCAAAGTGCCATTTTCACAGTAAAAAGGCCTGGTTCACTTTTGCTTAGCTTAGTCTGTAACTTGAAAACTATGTACCGTATGGCCCTATAAACTGTGTTGGGATGAAAGCTAGCCACTTTGAGCAATGTGGGAAGTGCTGGGGCAGTTTGGGACAACAGGGCCAAAACCCTAACCCTAACCCTAACCCGTTCACAGTCCCAAAGTGCCATTTTCACAGTAAAAAAAAAAAGATTCATTTTGCTTAGCTTAGTCTGTAACTTGAAAACTATGTACCGTATGGCCCTATAAACTGTGTTGGGATGAAAGCTAGCCACTTTGAGCAATGTGGGAAGTGCTGGGGCAGTTTGGGACAACAGGGCCAAAACCCTAACCCTAACCCCAACCCTTTCACAGTCCCAAAGTGCCATTTTCACAGTAAAAAAAAAAAGATTCATTTTGCTTAGCTTAGTCTGTAACTTGAAAACTATGTACCGTATGGCCCTATAAACTGTGTTGGGATGAAAGCTAGCCACTTTGAGCAATGTGGGAAGTGCTGGGGCAGTTTGGGACAACAGGGCCAAAATGTCACTTTCACAGTCCCAAAGTGCCATTTTCACAGTAAAAAGGCCTGGTTCACTTTTGCTTAGCTTAGTCTGTAACTTGAAAACTATGTACCGTATGGCCCTATAAACTGTGTTGGGATGAAAGCTAGCCACTTTGAGCAATGTGGGAAGTGCTGGGGCAGTTTGGGACAACAGGGCCAAAACCCTAACCCTAACCCTAACCCTTTCACAGTCCCAAAGTGCCATTTTCACAGTAAAAAAAAAAAGATTCATTTTGCTTAGCTTAGTCTGTAACTTGAAAACTATGTACCGTATGGCCCTATAAACTGTGTTGGGATGAAAGCTAGCCACTTTGAGCAATGTGGGAAGTGCTGGGGCAGTTTGGGACAACAGGGCCAAAACCCTAACCCTAACCCCAACCCTTTCACAGTCCCAAAGTGCCATTTTCACAGTAAAAAAAAAAAGATTCATTTTGCTTAGCTTAGTCTGTAACTTGAAAACTATGTACCGTATGGCCCTATAAACTGTGTTGGGATGAAAGCTAGCCACTTTGAGCAATGTGGGAAGTGCTGGGGCAGTTTGGGACAACAGGGCCAAAATGTCACTTTCACAGTCCCAAAGTGCCATTTTCACAGTAAAAAGGCCTGGTTCACTTTTGCTTAGCTTAGTCTGTAACTTGAAAACTATGTACCGTATGGCCCTATAAACTGTGTTGGGATGAAAGCTAGCCACTTTGAGCAATGTGGGAAGTGCTGGGGCAGTTTGGGACAACAGGGCCAAAACCCTAACCCTAACCCTAACCCTTTCACAGTCCCAAAGTGCCATTTTCACAGTAAAAAAAAAAAGATTCATTTTGCTTAGCTTAGTCTGTAACTTGAAAACTATGTACCGTATGGCCCTATAAACTGTGTTGGGATGAAAGCTAGCCACTTTGAGCAATGTGGGAAGTGCTGGGGCAGTTTGGGACAACAGGGCCAAAACCCTAACCCTAACCCCAACCCTTTCACAGTCCCAAAGTGCCATTTTCACAGTAAAAAAAAAAAGATTCATTTTGCTTAGCTTAGTCTGTAACTTGAAAACTATGTACCGTATGGCCCTATAAACTGTGTTGGGATGAAAGCTAGCCACTTTGAGCAATGTGGGAAGTGCTGGGGCAGTTTGGGACAACAGGGCCAAAATGTCACTTTCACAGTCCCAAAGTGCCATTTTCACAGTAAAAAGGCCTGGTTCACTTTTGCTTAGCTTAGTCTGTAACTTGAAAACTATGTACCGTATGGCCCTATAAACTGTGTTGGGATGAAAGCTAGCCACTTTGAGCAATGTGGGAAGTGCTGGGGCAGTTTGGGACAACAGGGCCAAAACCCTAACCCTAACCCTAACCCTTTCACAGTCCCAAAGTGCCATTTTCACAGTAAAAAAAAAAAGATTCATTTTGCTTAGCTTAGTCTGTAACTTGAAAACTATGTACCGTATGGCCCTATAAACTGTGTTGGGATGAAAGCTAGCCACTTTGAGCAATGTGGGAAGTGCTGGGGCAGTTTGGGACAACAGGGCCAAAATGTCACTTTCACAGTCCCAAAGTGCCATTTTCACAGTAAAAAGGCCTGGTTCACTTTTGCTTAGCTTAGTCTGTAACTTGAAAACTATGTACCGTATGGCCCTATAAACTGTGTTGGGATGAAAGCTAGCCACTTTGAGCAATGTGGGAAGTGCTGGGGCAGTTTGGGACAACAGGGCCAAAACCCTAACCCTAACCCTAACCCTTTCACAGTCCCAAAGTGCCATTTTCACAGTAAAAAAAAAAAAGATTAATTTTGCTTAGCTTAGTCTGTAACTTGAAAACTATGTACCGTATGGCCCTATAAACTGTGTTGGGATGAAAGCTAGCCACTTTGAGCAATGTGGGAAGTGCTGGGGCAGTTTGGGACAACAGGGCCAAAACCCTAACCCTAACCCCAACCCTTTCACAGTCCCAAAGTGCCATTTTCACAGTAAAAAAAAAAAGATTCATTTTGCTTAGCTTAGTCTGTAACTTGAAAACTATGTACCGTATGGCCCTATAAACTGTGTTGGGATGAAAGCTAGCCACTTTGAGCAATGTGGGAAGTGTTGGGGCAGTTTGGGACAACAGGGCCAAAACCCTAACCCTAACCCTAACCCTTTCACAGTCCCAAAGTGCCATTTTCACAGTAAAAAAAAAAAGATTCATTTTGCTTAGCTTAGTCTGTAACTTGAAAACTATGTACCGTATGGCCCTATAAACTGTGTTGGGATGAAAGCTAGCCACTTTGAGCAATGTGGGAAGTGCTGGGGCAGTTTGGGACAACAGGGCCAAAATGTCACTTTCACAGTCCCAAAGTGCCATTTTCACAGTAAAAAGGCCTGGTTCACTTTTGCTTAGCTTAGTCTGTAACTTGAAAACTATGTACCGTATGGCCCTATAAACTGTGTTGGGATGAAAGCTAGCCACTTTGAGCAATGTGGGAAGTGCTGGGGCAGTTTGGGACAACAGGGCCAAAACCCTAACCCTAACCCTAACCCTTTCACAGTCCCAAAGTGCCATTTTCACAGTAAAAAAAAAAAGATTCATTTTGCTTAGCTTAGTCTGTAACTTGAAAACTATGTACCGTATGGCCCTATAAACTGTGTTGGGATGAAAGCTAGCCACTTTGACCAATGTGGGAAGTGCTGGGGCAGTTTGGGACAACAGGGCCAAAACCCTAACCCTAACCCCAACCCTTTCACAGTCCCAAAGTGCCATTTTCACAGTAAAAAAAAAAAGATTAATTTTGCTTAGCTTAGTCTGTAACTTGAAAACTATGTACCGTATGGCCCTATAAACTGTGTTGGGATGAAAGCTAGCCACTTTGAGCAATGTGGGAAGTGCTGGGGCAGTTTGGGACAACAGGGCCAAAATGTCACTTTCACAGTCCCAAAGTGCCATTTTCACAGTAAAAAGGCCTGGTTCACTTTTGCTTAGCTTAGTCTGTAACTTGAAAACTATGTACCGTATGGCCCTATAAACTGTGTTGGGATGAAAGCTAGCCACTTTGAGCAATGTGGGAAGTGCTGGGGCAGTTTGGGACAACAGGGCCAAAATGTCACTTTCACAGTCCCAAAGTGCCATTTTCACAGTAAAAAGGCCTGGATCACTTTTGCTTAGCTTAGTCTGTAACTTGAAAACTATGTACCGTATGGCCCTATAAACTGTGTTGGGATGAAAGCTAGCCACTTTGAGCAATGTGGGAAGTGCTGGGGCAGTTTGGGACAACAGGGCCAAAATGTCACTTTCACAGTCCCAAAGTGCCGTTTTCACAGTAAAAAGGCCTGGTTCACTTTTGCTTAGCTTAGTCTGTAACTTGAAAACTATGTACCGTATGGCCCTATAAACTGTGTTGGGATGAAAGCTAGCCACTTTGACCAATGTGGGAAGTGCTGGGGCAGTTTGGGACAACAGGGCCAAAACCCTAACCCTAACCCCAACCCTTTCACAGTCCCAAAGTGCCATTTTCACAGTAAAAAAAAAAAGATTCATTTTGCTTAGCTTAGTCTGTAACTTGAAAACTATGTACCGTATGGCCCTATAAACTGTGTTGGGATGAAAGCTAGCCACTTTGAGCAATGTGGGAAGTGCTGGGGCAGTTTGGGACAACAGGGCCAAAATGTCACTTTCACAGTCCCAAAGTGCCATTTTCACAGTAAAAAGGCCTGGTTCACTTTTGCTTAGCTTAGTCTGTAACTTGAAAACTATGTACCGTATGGCCCTATAAACTGTGTTGGGATGAAAGCTAGCCACTTTGAGCAATGTGGGAAGTGCTGGGGCAGTTTGGGACAACAGGGCCAAAACCCTAACCCTAACCCTAACCCTTTCACAGTCCCAAAGTGCCATTTTCACAGTAAAAAAAAAAAGATTCATTTTGCTTAGCTTAGTCTGTAACTTGAAAACTATGTACCGTATGGCCCTATAAACTGTGTTGGGATGAAAGCTAGCCACTTTGAGCAATGTGGGAAGTGCTGGGGCAGTTTGGGACAACAGGGCCAAAATGTCACTTTCACAGTCCCAAAGTGCCATTTTCACAGTAAAAAGGCCTGGTTCACTTTTGCTTAGCTTAGTCTGTAACTTGAAAACTATGTACCGTATGGCCCTATAAACTGTGTTGGGATGAAAGCTAGCCACTTTGAGCAATGTGGGAAGTGCTGGGGCAGTTTGGGACAACAGGGCCAAAACCCTAACCCTAACCCTAACCCTTTCACAGTCCCAAAGTGCCATTTTCACAGTAAAAAAAAAAAGATTCATTTTGCTTAGCTTAGTCTGTAACTTGAAAACTATGTACCGTATGGCCCTATAAACTGTGTTGGGATGAAAGCTAGCCACTTTGAGCAATGTGGGAAGTGCTGGGGCAGTTTGGGACTACAGGGCCAAAACCCTAACCCTAACCCCAACCCTTTCACAGTCCCAAAGTGCCATTTTCACAGTAAAAAAAAAAAGATTCATTTTGCTTAGCTTAGTCTGTAACTTGAAAACTATGTACCGTATGGCCCTATAAACTGTGTTGGGATGAAAGCTAGCCACTTTGAGCAATGTGGGAAGTGCTGGGGCAGTTTGGGACAACAGGGCCAAAATGTCACTTTCACAGTCCCAAAGTGCCATTTTCACAGTAAAAAGGCCTGGTTCACTTTTGCTTAGCTTAGTCTGTAACTTGAAAACTATGTACCGTATGGCCCTATAAACTGTGTTGGGATGAAAGCTAGCAACTTTGAGCAATGTGGGAAGTGCTGGGGCAGTTTGGGACAACAGGGCCAAAACCCTAACCCTAACCCCAACCCTTTCACAGTCCCAAAGTGCCATTTTCACAGTAAAAAAAAAAAGATTCATTTTGCTTAGCTTAGTCTGTAACTTGAAAACTATGTACCGTATGGCCCTATAAACTGTGTTGGGATGAAAGCTAGCCACTTTGAGCAATGTGGGAAGTGCTGGGGCAGTTTGGGACAACAGGGCCAAAATGTCACTTTCACAGTCCCAAAGTGCCATTTTCACAGTAAAAAGGCCTGGTTCACTTTTGCTTAGCTTAATCTGTAACTTGAAAACTATGTACCGTATGGCCCTATAAACTGTGTTGGGATGAAAGCTAGCCACTTTGAGCAATGTGGGAAGTGCTGGGGCAGTTTGGGACAACAGGGCCAAAACCCTAACCCTAACCCCAACCCTTTCACAGTCCCAAAGTGCCATTTTCACAGTAAAAAAAAAAAGATTCATTTTGCTTAGCTTAGTCTGTAACTTGAAAACTATGTACCGTATGGCCCTATAAACTGTGTTGGGATGAAAGCTAGCCACTTTGAGCAATGTGGGAAGTGCTGGGGCAGTTTGGGACAACAGGGCCAAAATGTCACTTTCACAGTCCCAAAGTGCCATTTTCACAGTAAAAAGGCCTGGTTCACTTTTGCTTAGCTTAGTCTGTAACTTGAAAACTATGTACCGTATGGCCCTATAAACTGTGTTGGGATGAAAGCTAGCCACTTTGAGCAATGTGGGAAGTGCTGGGGCAGTTTGGGACAACAGGGCCAAAACCCTAACCCTAACCCTAACCCTTTCACAGTCCCAAAGTGCCATTTTCACAGTAAAAAAAAAAAGATTCATTTTGCTTAGCTTAGTCTGTAACTTGAAAACTATGTACCGTATGGCCCTATAAACTGTGTTGGGATGAAAGCTAGCCACTTTGAGCAATGTGGGAAGTGCTGGGGCAGTTTGGGACAACAGGGCCAAAATGTCACTTTCACAGTCCCAAAGTGCCATTTTCACAGTAAAAAGGCCTGGTTCACTTTTGCTTAGCTTAGTCTGTAACTTGAAAACTATGTACCGTATGGCCCTATAAACTGTGTTGGGATGAAAGCTAGCCACTTTGAGCAATGTGGGAAGTGCTGGGGCAGTTTGGGACAACAGGGCCAAAATGTCACTTTCACAGTCCCAAAGTGCCGTTTTCACAGTAAAAAGGCCTGGTTCACTTTTGCTTAGCTTAGTCTGTAACTTGAAAACTATGTACCGTATGGCCCTATAAACTGTGTTGGGATGAAAGCTAGCCACTTTGACCAATGTGGGAAGTGCTGGGGCAGTTTGGGACAACAGGGCCAAAACCCTAACCCTAACCCCAACCCTTTCACAGTCCCAAAGTGCCATTTTCACAGTAAAAAAAAAAAGATTCATTTTGCTTAGCTTAGTCTGTAACTTGAAAACTATGTACCGTATGGCCCTATAAACTGTGTTGGGATGAAAGCTAGCCACTTTGAGCAATGTGGGAAGTGCTGGGGCAGTTTGGGACAACAGGGCCAAAATGTCACTTTCACAGTCCCAAAGTGCCATTTTCACAGTAAAAAGGCCTGGTTCACTTTTGCTTAGCTTAGTCTGTAACTTGAAAACTATGTACCGTATGGCCCTATAAACTGTGTTGGGATGAAAGCTAGCCACTTTGAGCAATGTGGGAAGTGCTGGGGCAGTTTGGGACAACAGGGCCAAAACCCTAACCCTAACCCTAACCCTTTCACAGTCCCAAAGTGCCATTTTCACAGTAAAAAAAAAAAGATTCATTTTGCTTAGCTTAGTCTGTAACTTGAAAACTATGTACCGTATGGCCCTATAAACTGTGTTGGGATGAAAGCTAGCCACTTTGAGCAATGTGGGAAGTGCTGGGGCAGTTTGGGACAACAGGGCCAAAATGTCACTTTCACAGTCCCAAAGTGCCATTTTCACAGTAAAAAGGCCTGGTTCACTTTTGCTTAGCTTAGTCTGTAACTTGAAAACTATGTACCGTATGGCCCTATAAACTGTGTTGGGATGAAAGCTAGCCACTTTGAGCAATGTGGGAAGTGCTGGGGCAGTTTGGGACAACAGGGCCAAAACCCTAACCCTAACCCTAACCCTTTCACAGTCCCAAAGTGCCATTTTCACAGTAAAAAAAAAAAGATTCATTTTGCTTAGCTTAGTCTGTAACTTGAAAACTATGTACCGTATGGCCCTATAAACTGTGTTGGGATGAAAGCTAGCCACTTTGAGCAATGTGGGAAGTGCTGGGGCAGTTTGGGACTACAGGGCCAAAACCCTAACCCTAACCCCAACCCTTTCACAGTCCCAAAGTGCCATTTTCACAGTAAAAAAAAAAAGATTCATTTTGCTTAGCTTAGTCTGTAACTTGAAAACTATGTACCGTATGGCCCTATAAACTGTGTTGGGATGAAAGCTAGCCACTTTGAGCAATGTGGGAAGTGCTGGGGCAGTTTGGGACAACAGGGCCAAAATGTCACTTTCACAGTCCCAAAGTGCCATTTTCACAGTAAAAAGGCCTGGTTCACTTTTGCTTAGCTTAGTCTGTAACTTGAAAACTATGTACCGTATGGCCCTATAAACTGTGTTGGGATGAAAGCTAGCAACTTTGAGCAATGTGGGAAGTGCTGGGGCAGTTTGGGACAACAGGGCCAAAACCCTAACCCTAACCCCAACCCTTTCACAGTCCCAAAGTGCCATTTTCACAGTAAAAAAAAAAAGATTCATTTTGCTTAGCTTAGTCTGTAACTTGAAAACTATGTACCGTATGGCCCTATAAACTGTGTTGGGATGAAAGCTAGCCACTTTGAGCAATGTGGGAAGTGCTGGGGCAGTTTGGGACAACAGGGCCAAAATGTCACTTTCACAGTCCCAAAGTGCCATTTTCACAGTAAAAAGGCCTGGTTCACTTTTGCTTAGCTTAGTCTGTAACTTGAAAACTATGTACCGTATGGCCCTATAAACTGTGTTGGGATGAAAGCTAGCCACTTTGAGCAATGTGGGAAGTGCTGGGGCAGTTTGGGACAACAGGGCCAAAACCCTAACCCTAACCCCAACCCTTTCACAGTCCCAAAGTGCCATTTTCACAGTAAAAAAAAAAAGATTCATTTTGCTTAGCTTAGTCTGTAACTTGAAAACTATGTACCGTATGGCCCTATAAACTGTGTTGGGATGAAAGCTAGCCACTTTGAGCAATGTGGGAAGTGCTGGGGCAGTTTGGGACAACAGGGCCAAAATGTCACTTTCACAGTCCCAAAGTGCCATTTTCACAGTAAAAAGGCCTGGTTCACTTTTGCTTAGCTTAGTCTGTAACTTGAAAACTATGTACCGTATGGCCCTATAAACTGTGTTGGGATGAAAGCTAGCCACTTTGAGCAATGTGGGAAGTGCTGGGGCAGTTTGGGACAACAGGGCCAAAACCCTAACCCTAACCCTAACCCTTTCACAGTCCCAAAGTGCCATTTTCACAGTAAAAAAAAAAAGATTCATTTTGCTTAGCTTAGTCTGTAACTTGAAAACTATGTACCGTATGGCCCTATAAACTGTGTTGGGATGAAAGCTAGCCACTTTGAGCAATGTGGGAAGTGCTGGGGCAGTTTGGGACAACAGGGCCAAAATGTCACTTTCACAGTCCCAAAGTGCCATTTTCACAGTAAAAAGGCCTGGTTCACTTTTGCTTAGCTTAGTCTGTAACTTGAAAACTATGTACCGTATGGCCCTATAAACTGTGTTGGGATGAAAGCTAGCCACTTTGAGCAATGTGGGAAGTGCTGGGGCAGTTTGGGACAACAGGGCCAAAACCCTAACCCTAACCCTAACCCTTTCACAGTCCCAAAGTGCCATTTTCACAGTAAAAAAAAAAAGATTCATTTTGCTTAGCTTAGTCTGTAACTTGAAAACTATGTACCGTATGGCCCTATAAACTGTGTTGGGATGAAAGCTAGCCACTTTGAGCAATGTGGGAAGTGCTGGGGCAGTTTGGGACAACAGGGCCAAAACCCTAACCCTAACCCCAACCCTTTCACAGTCCCAAAGTGCCATTTTCACAGTAAAAAAAAAAAGATTCATTTTGCTTAGCTTAGTCTGTAACTTGAAAACTATGTACCGTATGGCCCTATAAACTGTGTTGGGATGAAAGCTAGCCACTTTGAGCAATGTGGGAAGTGCTGGGGCAGTTTGGGACAACAGGGCCAAAATGTCACTTTCACAGTCCCAAAGTGCCATTTTCACAGTAAAAAGGCCTGGTTCACTTTTGCTTAGCTTAGTCTGTAACTTGAAAACTATGTACCGTATGGCCCTATAAACTGTGTTGGGATGAAAGCTAGCAACTTTGAGCAATGTGGGAAGTGCTGGGGCAGTTTGGGACAACAGGGCCAAAACCCTAACCCTAACCCCAACCCTTTCACAGTCCCAAAGTGCCATTTTCACAGTAAAAAAAAAAAGATTCATTTTGCTTAGCTTAGTCTGTAACTTGAAAACTATGTACCGTATGGCCCTATAAACTGTGTTGGGATGAAAGCTAGCCACTTTGAGCAATGTGGGAAGTGCTGGGGCAGTTTGGGACAACAGGGCCAAAATGTCACTTTCACAGTCCCAAAGTGCCATTTTCACAGTAAAAAGGCCTGGTTCACTTTTGCTTAGCTTAGTCTGTAACTTGAAAACTATGTACCGTATGGCCCTATAAACTGTGTTGGGATGAAAGCTAGCCACTTTGAGCAATGTGGGAAGTGCTGGGGCAGTTTGGGACAACAGGGCCAAAACCCTAACCCTAACCCTAACCCTTTCACAGTCCCAAAGTGCCATTTTCACAGTAAAAAAAAAAGATTAATTTTGCTTAGCTTAGTCTGTAACTTGAAAACTATGTACCGTATGGCCCTATAAACTGTGTTGGGATGAAAGCTAGCCACTTTGAGCAATGTGGGAAGTGCTGGGGCAGTTTGGGACAACAGGGCCAAAATGTCACTTTCACAGTCCCAAAGTGCCATTTTCACAGTAAAAAGGCCTGGTTCACTTTTGCTTAGCTTAGTCGGTAACTTGAAAACTATGTACCGTATGGCCCTATAAACTGTGTTGGGATGAAAGCTAGCCACTTTGAGCAATGTGGGAAGTGCTGGGGCAGTTTGGGACAACAGGGCCAAAATGTCACTTTCACAGTCCCAAAGTGCCGTTTTCACAGTAAAAAGGCCTGGTTCACTTTTGCTTAGCTTAGTCTGTAACTTGAAAACTATGTACCGTATGGCCCTATAAACTGTGTTGGGATGAAAGCTAGCCACTTTGAGCAATGTGGGAAGTGCTGGGGCAGTTTGGGACAACAGGGCCAAAACCCTAACCCTAACCCTAACCCTTTCACAGTCCCAAAGTGCCATTTTCACAGTAAAAAAAAAAAGATTCATTTTGCTTAGCTTAGTCTGTAACTTGAAAACTATGTACCGTATGGCCCTATAAACTGTGTTGGGATGAAAGCTAGCCACTTTGAGCAATGTGGGAAGTGCTGGGGCAGTTTGGGACAACAGGGCCAAAATGTCACTTTCACAGTCCCAAAGTGCCGTTTTCACAGTAAAAAGGCCTGGTTCACTTTTGCTTAGCTTAGTCTGTAACTTGAAAACTATGTACCGTATGGCCCTATAAACTGTGTTGGGATGAAAGCTAGCCACTTTGAGCAATGTGGGAAGTGCTGGGGCAGTTTGGGACAACAGGGCCAAAACCCTAACCCTAACCCCAACCCTTTCACAGTCCCAAAGTGCCATTTTCACAGTAAAAAAAAAAAGATTCATTTTGCTTAGCTTAGTCTGTAACTTGAAAACTATGTACCGTATGGCCCTATAAACTGTGTTGGGATGAAAGCTAGCCACTTTGAGCAATGTGGGAAGTGCTGGGGCAGTTTGGGACAACAGGGCCAAAATGTCACTTTCACAGTCCCAAAGTGCCATTTTCACAGTAAAAAGGCCTGGTTCACTTTTGCTTAGCTTAGTCTGTAACTTGAAAACTATGTACCGTATGGCCCTATAAACTGTGTTGGGATGAAAGCTAGCCACTTTGAGCAATGTGGGAAGTGCTGGGGCAGTTTGGGACAACAGGGCCAAAATGTCACTTTCACAGTCCCAAAGTGCCGTTTTCACAGTAAAAAGGCCTGGTTCACTTTTGCTTAGCTTAGTCTGTAACTTGAAAACTATGTACCGTATGGCCCTATAAACTGTGTTGGGATGAAAGCTAGCCACTTTGAGCAATGTGGGAAGTGCTGGGGCAGTTTGGGACAACAGGGCCAAAATGTCACTTTCACAGTCCCAAAGTGCCATTTTCACAGTAAAAAGGCCTGGTTCACTTTTGCTTAGCTTAGTCTGTAACTTGAAAACTATGTACCGTATGGCCCTATAAACTGTGTTGGGATGAAAGCTAGCCACTTTGAGCAATGTGGGAAGTGCTGGGGCAGTTTGGGACAACAGGGCCAAAATGTCACTTTCACAGTCCCAAAGTGCCATTTTCACAGTAAAAAGGCCTGGTTCACTTTTGCTTAGCTTAGTCTGTAACTTGAAAACTATGTACCGTATGGCCCTATAAACTGTGTTGGGATGAAAGCTAGCCACTTTGAGCAATGTGGGAAGTGCTGGGGCAGTTTGGGACAACAGGGCCAAAACCCTAACCCTAACCCTAACCCTTTCACAGTCCCAAAGTGCCATTTTCACAGTAAAAAAAAAAAAGATTCATTTTGCTTAGCTTAGTCTGTAACTTGAAAACTATGTACCGTATGGCCCTATAAACTGTGTTGGGATGAAAGCTAGCCACTTTGAGCAATGTGGGAAGTGCTGGGGCAGTTTGGGACAACAGGGCCAAAATGTCACTTTCACAGTCCCAAAGTGCCATTTTCACAGTAAAAAGGCCTGGTTCACTTTTGCTTAGCTTAGTCTGTAACTTGAAAACTATGTACCGTATGGCCCTATAAACTGTGTTGGGATGAAAGCTAGCCACTTTGAGCAATGTGGGAAGTGCTGGGGCAGTTTGGGACAACAGGGCCAAAATGTCACTTTCACAGTCCCAAAGTGCCGTTTTCACAGTAAAAAGGCCTGGTTCACTTTTGCTTAGCTTAGTCTGTAACTTGAAAACTATGTACCGTATGGCCCTATAAACTGTGTTGGGATGAAAGCTAGCCACTTTGAGCAATGTGGGAAGTGCTGGGGCAGTTTGGGACAACAGGGCCAAAATGTCACTTTCACAGTCCCAAAGTGCCATTTTCACAGTAAAAAGGCCTGGTTCACTTTTGCTTAGCTTAGTCTGTAACTTGAAAACTATGTACCGTATGGCCCTATAAACTGTGTTGGGATGAAAGCTAGCCACTTTGAGCAATGTGGGAAGTGCTGGGGCAGTTTGGGACAACAGGGCCAAAATGTCACTTTCACAGTCCCAAAGTGCCGTTTTCACAGTAAAAAGGCCTGGTTCACTTTTGCTTAGCTTAGTCTGTAACTTGAAAACTATGTACCGTATGGCCCTATAAACTGTGTTGGGATGAAAGCTAGCCACTTTGAGCAATGTGGGAAGTGCTGGGGCAGTTTGGGACAACAGGGCCAAAATGTCACTTTCACAGTCCCAAAGTGCCATTTTCACAGTAAAAAGGCCTGGTTCACTTTTGCTTAGCTTAGTCTGTAACTTGAAAACTATGTACCGTATGGCCCTATAAACTGTGTTGGGATGAAAGCTAGCCACTTTGAGCAATGTGGGAAGTGCTGGGGCAGTTTGGGACAACAGGGCCAAAATGTCACTTTCACAGTCCCAAAGTGCCATTTTCACAGTAAAAAGGCCTGGTTCACTTTTGCTTAGCTTAGTCTGTAACTTGAAAACTATGTACCGTATGGCCCTATAAACTGTGTTGGGATGAAAGCTAGCCACTTTGAGCAATGTGGGAAGTGCTGGGGCAGTTTGGGACAACAGGGCCAAAACCCTAACCCTAACCCTAACCCTTTCACAGTCCCAAAGTGCCATTTTCACAGTAAAAAAAAAAAGATTCATTTTGCTTAGCTTAGTCTGTAACTTGAAAACTATGTACCGTATGGCCCTATAAACTGTGTTGGGATGAAAGCTAGCCACTTTGAGCAATGTGGGAAGTGCTGGGGCAGTTTGGGACAACAGGGCCAAAATGTCACTTTCACAGTCCCAAAGTGCCATTTTCACAGTAAAAAGGCCTGGTTCACTTTTGCTTAGCTTAGTCTGTAACTTGAAAACTATGTACCGTATGGCCCTATAAACTGTGTTGGGATGAAAGCTAGCCACTTTGAGCAATGTGGGAAGTGCTGGGGCAGTTTGGGACAACAGGGCCAAAATGTCACTTTCACAGTCCCAAAGTGCCGTTTTCACAGTAAAAAGGCCTGGTTCACTTTTGCTTAGCTTAGTCTGTAACTTGAAAACTATGTACCGTATGGCCCTATAAACTGTGTTGGGATGAAAGCTAGCCACTTTGAGCAATGTGTGAAGTGCTGGGGCAGTTTGGGACAACAGGGCCAAAATCCTAACCCTAACCCTAACCCTTTCACAGTCCCAAAGTGCCATTTTCACAGTAAAAAAAAAAAGATTCATTTTGCTTAGCTTAGTCTGTAACTTGAAAACTATGTACCGTATGGCCCTATAAACTGTGTTGGGATGAAAGCTAGCCACTTTGAGCAATGTGGGAAGTGCTGGGGCAGTTTGGGACAACAGGGCCAAAATGTCACTTTCACAGTCCCAAAGTGCCATTTTCACAGTAAAAAGGCCTGGTTCACTTTTGCTTAGCTTAGTCTGTAACTTGAAAACTATGTACCGTATGGCCCTATAAACTGTGTTGGGATGAAAGCTAGCCACTTTGAGCAATGTGGGAAGTGCTGGGGCAGTTTGGGACAACAGGGCCAAAACCCTAACCCTAACCCTAACCCTTTCACAGTCCCAAAGTGCCATTTTCACAGTAAAAAAAAAAAGATTCATTTTGCTTAGCTTAGTCTGTAACTTGAAAACTATGTACCGTATGGCCCTATAAACTGTGTTGGGATGAAAGCTAGCCACTTTGAGCAATGTGGGAAGTGCTGGGGCAGTTTGGGACAACAGGGCCAAAATGTCACTTTCACTGTCCCAAAGTGCCATTTTCACAGTAAAAAGGCCTGGTTCACTTTTGCTTAGCTTAGTCTGTAACTTGAAAACTATGTACCGTATGGCCCTATAAACTGTGTTGGGATGAAAGCTAGCCACTTTGAGCAATGTGGGAAGTGCTGGGGCAGTTTGGGACAACAGGGCCAAAATGTCACTTTCACAGTCCCAAAGTGCCGTTTTCACAGTAAAAAGGCCTGGTTCACTTTTGCTTAGCTTAGTCTGTAACTTGAAAACTATGTACCGTATGGCCCTATAAACTGTGTTGGGATGAAAGCTAGCCACTTTGAGCAATGTGGGAAGTGCTGGGGCAGTTTGGGACAACAGGGCCAAAATGTCACTTTCACAGTCCCAAAGTGCCATTTTCACAGTAAAAAGGCCTGGTTCACTTTTGCTTAGCTTAGTCTGTAACTTGAAAACTATGTACCGTATGGCCCTATAAACTGTGTTGGGATGAAAGCTAGCCACTTTGAGCAATGTGGGAAGTGCTGGGGCAGTTTGGGACAACAGGGCCAAAATGTCACTTTCACAGTCCCAAAGTGCCGTTTTCACAGTAAAAAGGCCTGGTTCACTTTTGCTTAGCTTAGTCTGTAACTTGAAAACTATGTACCGTATGGCCCTATAAACTGTGTTGGGATGAAAGCTAGCCACTTTGAGCAATGTGGGAAGTGCTGGGGCAGTTTGGGACAACAGGGCCAAAACCCTAACCCTAACCCTAACCCTTTCACAGTCCCAAAGTGCCATTTTCACAGTAAAAAAAAAAAGATTAATTTTGCTTAGCTTAGTCTGTAACTTGAAAACTATGTACCGTATGGCCCTATAAACTGTGTTGGGATGAAAGCTAGCCACTTTGAGCAATGTGGGAAGTGCTGGGGCAGTTTGGGACAACAGGGCCAAAATGTCACTTTCACAGTCCCAAAGTGCCGTTTTCACAGTAAAAAGGCCTGGTTCACTTTTGCTTAGCTTAGTCTGTAACTTGAAAACTATGTACCGTATGGCCCTATAAACTGTGTTGGGATGAAAGCTAGCCACTTTGAGCAATGTGTGAAGTGCTGGGGCAGTTTGGGACAACAGGGCCAAAATCCTAACCCTAACCCTAACCCTTTCACAGTCCCAAAGTGCCATTTTCACAGTAAAAAAAAAAAGATTCATTTTGCTTAGCTTAGTCTGTAACTTGAAAACTATGTACCGTATGGCCCTATAAACTGTGTTGGGATGAAAGCTAGCCACTTTGAGCAATGTGGGAAGTGCTGGGGCAGTTTGGGACAACAGGGCCAAAATGTCACTTTCACAGTCCCAAAGTGCCATTTTCACAGTAAAAAGGCCTGGTTCACTTTTGCTTAGCTTAGTCTGTAACTTGAAAACTATGTACCGTATGGCCCTATAAACTGTGTTGGGATGAAAGCTAGCCACTTTGAGCAATGTGGGAAGTGCTGGGGCAGTTTGGGACAACAGGGCCAAAACCCTAACCCTAACCCTAACCCTTTCACAGTCCCAAAGTGCCATTTTCACAGTAAAAAAAAAAAGATTCATTTTGCTTAGCTTAGTCTGTAACTTGAAAACTATGTACCGTATGGCCCTATAAACTGTGTTGGGATGAAAGCTAGCCACTTTGAGCAATGTGGGAAGTGCTGGGGCAGTTTGGGACAACAGGGCCAAAATGTCACTTTCACTGTCCCAAAGTGCCATTTTCACAGTAAAAAGGCCTGGTTCACTTTTGCTTAGCTTAGTCTGTAACTTGAAAACTATGTACCGTATGGCCCTATAAACTGTGTTGGGATGAAAGCTAGCCACTTTGAGCAATGTGGGAAGTGCTGGGGCAGTTTGGGACAACAGGGCCAAAATGTCACTTTCACAGTCCCAAAGTGCCGTTTTCACAGTAAAAAGGCCTGGTTCACTTTTGCTTAGCTTAGTCTGTAACTTGAAAACTATGTACCGTATGGCCCTATAAACTGTGTTGGGATGAAAGCTAGCCACTTTGAGCAATGTGGGAAGTGCTGGGGCAGTTTGGGACAACAGGGCCAAAATGTCACTTTCACAGTCCCAAAGTGCCATTTTCACAGTAAAAAGGCCTGGTTCACTTTTGCTTAGCTTAGTCTGTAACTTGAAAACTATGTACCGTATGGCCCTATAAACTGTGTTGGGATGAAAGCTAGCCACTTTGAGCAATGTGGGAAGTGCTGGGGCAGTTTGGGACAACAGGGCCAAAATGTCACTTTCACAGTCCCAAAGTGCCGTTTTCACAGTAAAAAGGCCTGGTTCACTTTTGCTTAGCTTAGTCTGTAACTTGAAAACTATGTACCGTATGGCCCTATAAACTGTGTTGGGATGAAAGCTAGCCACTTTGAGCAATGTGGGAAGTGCTGGGGCAGTTTGGGACAACAGGGCCAAAACCCTAACCCTAACCCTAACCCTTTCACAGTCCCAAAGTGCCATTTTCACAGTAAAAAAAAAAGATTAATTTTGCTTAGCTTAGTCTGTAACTTGAAAACTATGTACCGTATGGCCCTATAAACTGTGTTGGGATGAAAGCTAGCCACTTTGAGCAATGTGGGAAGTGCTGGGGCAGTTTGGGACAACAGGGCCAAAATGTCACTTTCACAGTCCCAAAGTGCCATTTTCACAGTAAAAAGGCCTGGTTCACTTTTGCTTAGCTTAGTCTGTAACTTGAAAACTATGTACCGTATGGCCCTATAAACTGTGTTGGGATGAAAGCTAGCCACTTTGAGCAATGTGGGAAGTGCTGGGGCAGTTTGGGACAACAGGGCCAAAATGTCACTTTCACAGTCCCAAAGTGCCGTTTTCACAGTAAAAAGGCCTGGTTCACTTTTGCTTAGCTTAGTCTGTAACTTGAAAACTATGTACCGTATGGCCCTATAAACTGTGTTGGGATGAAAGCTAGCCACTTTGAGCAATGTGGGAAGTGCTGGGGCAGTTTGGGACAACAGGGCCAAAACCCTAACCATAACCCTAACCCTTTCACAGTCCCAAAGTGCCATTTTCACAGTAAAAAAAAAAAGATTCATTTTGCTTAGCTTAGTCTGTAACTTGAAAACTATGTACCGTATGGCCCTATAAACTGTGTTGGGATGAAAGCTAGCCACTTTGAGCAATGTGGGAAGTGCTGGGGCAGTTTGGGACAACAGGGCCAAAACCCTAACCCTAACCCTAACCCTTTCACAGTCCCAAAGTGCCATTTTCACAGTAAAAAAAAAAAGATTCATTTTGCTTAGCTTAGTCTGTAACTTGAAAACTATGTACCGTATGGCCCTATAAACTGTGTTGGGATGAAAGCTAGCCACTTTGAGCAATGTGGGAAGTGCTGGGGCAGTTTGGGACAACAGGGCCAAAATGTCACTTTCACAGTCCCAAAGTGCCGTTTTCACAGTAAAAAGGCCTGGTTCACTTTTGCTTAGCTTAGTCTGTAACTTGAAAACTATGTACCGTATGGCCCTATAAACTGTGTTGGGATGAAAGCTAGCCACTTTGAGCAATGTGGGAAGTGCTGGGGCAGTTTGGGACAACAGGGCCAAAACCCTAACCCTAACCCTAACCCTTTCACAGTCCCAAAGTGCCATTTTCACAGTAAAAAAAAAAGATTCATTTTGCTTAGCTTAGTCTGTAACTTGAAAACTATGTACCGTATGGCCCTATAAACTGTGTTGGGATGAAAGCTAGCCACTTTGAGCAATGTGGGAAGTGCTGGGGCAGTTTGGGACAACAGGGCCAAAATGTCACTTTCACAGTCCCAAAGTGCCATTTTCACAGTAAAAAGGCCTGGTTCACTTTTGCTTAGCTTAGTCTGTAACTTGAAAACTATGTACCGTATGGCCCTATAAACTGTGTTGGGATGAAAGCTAGCCACTTTGAGCAATGTGGGAAGTGCTGGGGCAGTTTGGGACAACAGGGCCAAAACCCTAACCCTAACCCTAACCCTTTCACAGTCCCAAAGTGCCATTTTCACAGTAAAAAAAAAAAGATTCATTTTGCTTAGCTTAGTCTGTAACTTGAAAACTATGTACCGTATGGCCCTATAAACTGTGTTGGGATGAAAGCTAGCCACTTTGAGCAATGTGGGAAGTGCTGGGGCAGTTTGGGACAACAGGGCCAAAATGTCACTTTCACAGTCCCAAAGTGCCATTTTCACAGTAAAAAGGCCTGGTTCACTTTTGCTTAGCTTAGTCTGTAACTTGAAAACTATGTACCGTATGGCCCTATAAACTGTGTTGGGATGAAAGCTAGCCACTTTGAGCAATGTGGGAAGTGCTGGGGCAGTTTGGGACAACAGGGCCAAAACCCTAACCCTAACCCTAACCCTTTCACAGTCCCAAAGTGCCATTTTCACAGTAAAAAAAAAAAGATTCATTTTGCTTAGCTTAGTCTGTAACTTGAAAACTATGTACCGTATGGCCCTATAAACTGTGTTGGGATGAAAGCTAGCCACTTTGAGCAATGTGGGAAGTGCTGGGGCAGTTTGGGACAACAGGGCCAAAATGTCACTTTCACAGTCCCAAAGTGCCATTTTCACAGTAAAAAGGCCTGGTTCACTTTTGCTTAGCTTAGTCTGTAACTTGAAAACTATGTACCGTATGGCCCTATAAACTGTGTTGGGATGAAAGCTAGCCACTTTGAGCAATGTGGGAAGTGCTGGGGCAGTTTGGGACAACAGGGCCAAAACCCTAACCCTAACCCTAACCCTTTCACAGTCCCAAAGTGCCATTTTCACAGTAAAAAAAAAAGATTCATTTTGCTTAGCTTAGTCTGTAACTTGAAAACTATGTACCGTATGGCCCTATAAACTGTGTTGGGATGAAAGCTAGCCACTTTGAGCAATGTGGGAAGTGCTGGGGCAGTTTGGGACAACAGGGCCAAAACCCTAACCCTAACCCCAACCCTTTCACAGTCCCAAAGTGCCATTTTCACAGTAAAAAAAAAAAGATTCATTTTGCTTAGCTTAGTCTGTAACTTGAAAACTATGTACCGTATGGCCCTATAAACTGTGTTGGGATGAAAGCTAGCCACTTTGAGCAATGTGGGAAGTGCTGGGGCAGTTTGGGACAACAGGGCCAAAATGTCACTTTCACAGTCCCAAAGTGCCATTTTCACAGTAAAAAGGCCTGGTTCACTTTTGCTTAGCTTAGTCTGTAACTTGAAAACTATGTACCGTATGGCCCTATAAACTGTGTTGGGATGAAAGCTAGCCACTTTGAGCAATGTGGGAAGTGCTGGGGCAGTTTGGGACAACAGGGCCAAAACCCTAACCCTAACCCTAACCCTTTCACAGTCCCAAAGTGCCATTTTCACAGTAAAAAAAAAAAGATTCATTTTGCTTAGCTTAGTCTGTAACTTGAAAACTATGTACCGTATGGCCCTATAAACTGTGTTGGGATGAAAGCTAGCCACTTTGAGCAATGTGGGAAGTGCTGGGGCAGTTTGGGACAACAGGGCCAAAATGTCACTTTCACAGTCCCAAAGTGCCATTTTCACAGTAAAAAGGCCTGGTTCACTTTTGCTTAGCTTAGTCTGTAACTTGAAAACTATGTACCGTATGGCCCTATAAACTGTGTTGGGATGAAAGCTAGCCACTTTGAGCAATGTGGGAAGTGCTGGGGCAGTTTGGGACAACAGGGCCAAAATGTCACTTTCACAGTCCCAAAGTGCCATTTTCACAGTAAAAAGGCCTGGTTCACTTTTGCTTAGCTTAGTCTGTAACTTGAAAACTATGTACCGTATGGCCCTATAAACTGTGTTGGGATGAAAGCTAGCCACTTTGAGCAATGTGGGAAGTGCTGGGGCAGTTTGGGACAACAGGGCCAAAATGTCACTTTCACAACCCCAAAGTGCCGTTTTCACAGTAAAAAGGCCTGGTTCACTTTTGCTTAGCTTAGTCTGTAACTTGAAAACTATGTACCGTATGGCCCTATAAACTGTGTTGGGATGAAAGCTAGCCACTTTGAGCAATGTGGGAAGTGCTGGGGCAGTTTGGGACAACAGGGCCAAAATGTCACTTTCACAGTCCCAAAGTGCCATTTTCACAGTAAAAAGCCTGGTTCACTTTTGCTTAGCTTAGTCTGTAACTTGAAAACTATGTACCGTATGGCCCTATAAACTGTGTTGGGATGAAAGCTAGCCACTTTGAGCAATGTGGGAAGTGCTGGGGCAGTTTGGGACAACAGGGCCAAAACCCTAACCCTAACCCTACCCTTTCACAGTCCCAAAGTGCCATTTTCACAGTAAAAAAAAAAAGATTCATTTTGCTTAGCTTAGTCTGTAACTTGAAAACTATGTACCGTATGGCCCTATAAACTGTGTTGGGATGAAAGCTAGCCACTTTGAGCAATGTGGGAAGTGCTGGGGCAGTTTGGGACTACAGGGCCAAAACCCTAACCCTAACCCCAACCCTTTCACAGTCCCAAAGTGCCATTTTCACAGTAAAAAAAAAAGATTCATTTTGCTTAGCTTAGTCTGTAACTTGAAAACTATGTACCGTATGGCCCTATAAACTGTGTTGGGATGAAAGCTAGCCACTTTGAGCAATGTGGGAAGTGCTGGGGCAGTTTGGGACAACAGGGCCAAAATGTCACTTTCACAGTCCCAAAGTGCCATTTTCACAGTAAAAAGGCCTGGTTCACTTTTGCTTAGCTTAGTCTGTAACTTGAAAACTATGTACCGTATGGCCCTATAAACTGTGTTGGGATGAAAGCTAGCCACTTTGAGCAATGTGGGAAGTGCTGGGGCAGTTTGGGACAACAGGGCCAAAACCCTAACCCTAACCCCAACCCTTTCACAGTCCCAAAGTGCCATTTTCACAGTAAAAAAAAAAAGATTCATTTTGCTTAGCTTAGTCTGTAACTTGAAAACTATGTACCGTATGGCCCTATAAACTGTGTTGGGATGAAAGCTAGCCACTTTGAGCAATGTGGGAAGTGCTGGGGCAGTTTGGGACAACAGGGCCAAAATGTCACTTTCACAGTCCCAAAGTGCCATTTTCACAGTAAAAAGGCCTGGTTCACTTTTGCTTAGCTTAGTCTGTAACTTGAAAACTATGTACCGTATGGCCCTATAAACTGTGTTGGGATGAAAGCTAGCCACTTTGAGCAATGTGGGAAGTGCTGGGGCAGTTTGGGACAACAGGGCCAAAACCCTAACCCTAACCCCAACCCTTTCACAGTCCCAAAGTGCCATTTTCACAGTAAAAAAAAAAAGATTCATTTTGCTTAGCTTAGTCTGTAACTTGAAAACTATGTACCGTATGGCCCTATAAACTGTGTTGGGATGAAAGCTAGCCACTTTGAGCAATGTGGGAAGTGCTGGGGCAGTTTGGGACAACAGGGCCAAAATGTCACTTTCACAGTCCCAAAGTGCCATTTTCACAGTAAAAAGGCCTGGTTCACTTTTGCTTAGCTTAGTCTGTAACTTGAAAACTATGTACCGTATGGCCCTATAAACTGTGTTGGGATGAAAGCTAGCCACTTTGAGCAATGTGGGAAGTGCTGGGGCAGTTTGGGACAACAGGGCCAAAACCCTAACCCTAACCCTAACCCTTTCACAGTCCCAAAGTGCCATTTTCACAGTAAAAAAAAAAAGATTCATTTTGCTTAGCTTAGTCTGTAACTTGAAAACTATGTACCGTATGGCCCTATAAACTGTGTTGGGATGAAAGCTAGCCACTTTGAGCAATGTGGGAAGTGCTGGGGCAGTTTGGGACAACAGGGCCAAAATGTCACTTTCACAGTCCCAAAGTGCCATTTTCACAGTAAAAAGCCTGGTTCACTTTTGCTTAGCTTAGTCTGTAACTTGAAAACTATGTACCGTATGGCCCTATAAACTGTGTTGGGATGAAAGCTAGCCACTTTGAGCAATGTGGGAAGTGCTGGGGCAGTTTGGGACAACAGGGCCAAAACCTAACCCTAACCCTAACCCTTTCACAGTCCCAAAGTGCCATTTTCACAGTAAAAAAAAAAGATTCATTTTGCTTAGCTTAGTCTGTACTTGAAAACTATGTACCGTATGGCCCTATAAACTGTGTTGGGATGAAAGCTAGCCACTTTGAGCAATGTGGGAAGTGCTGGGGCAGTTTGGGACAACAGGGCCAAAACCCTAACCCTAACCCCAACCCTTTCACAGTCCCAAAGTGCCATTTTCACAGTAAAAAAAAAAAGATTCATTTTGCTTAGCTTAGTCTGTAACTTGAAAACTATGTACCGTATGGCCCTATAAACTGTGTGGGATGAAAGCTAGCCACTTTGAGCAATGTGGAAGTGCTGGGGCAGTTTGGGACAACAGGGCCAAATATGTCACTTTCACAGTCCCAAAGTGCCATTTTCACAGTAAAAAGGCCTGGTTCACTTTGCTTAGCTTAGTCTGTACTTGAAAACTATGTACCGTATGGCCCTATAAACTGTGTTGGATGAAAGCTAGCAACTTTGAGCAATGTGGGAAGTGCTGGGGCAGTTTGGGACAACAGGGCCAAAACCCTAACCCTAACCCCAACCCTTTCACAGTCCCAAAGTGCCATTTTCACAGTAAAAAAAAAAGATTCATTTTGCTTAGCTTAGTCTGTAACTTGAAAACTATGTACCGTATGGCCCTATAAACTGTGTTGGGATGAAAGCTAGCCACTTTGAGCAATGTGGGA